>NC_059355.1:50077515-50257515 GCF_019703515.2 Myxocyprinus asiaticus
ACTTTTTCATCCTTCCATGAACCAGTTGAATGGCCTCGGATCTATTAGGACCTTGTAGAGAAAATTACAATCCTCTTTTATCATGCAACTGTGAACAGAACAGTGTTGGATACAAATAGAGAATGAACAACTCTTTACTGAAGGAAAATACATTTTCTGACCAAATCAAAACACGAACAGTACATGAAAACAGTACACGAAAGTATGATTTTTTTGAAATACCTTGAAGTACAATAAAATACTCTGAGACATGATCCTTATGAAAATGTCCTTTCACAGGACAAAATTACCATGCTGTTTTTTTTTTAGTTTGGGCACCCCCGGTCAAAATTTCTGTTGCTGTGAATAGTTGAGTAGAAGATGAACTGATCTCAAAAAGGCATAAGGTTAAAGATGAAACATTCTTTTCAACATTTTAAGCAAGATAAATGTATTATTTTGTTTTGCACAATTTTAGAGTGGAAAAAAAAGGAACGGAGCACCATGCAAAAGTTTGGGCACCCCAAGAGTTTTGAGCTCTCAGATAACTTTTACCAAGGTCCCAGACCTTAATTAGCTTGTTAGGGCTATGGCTTGTTCACAATCATCATTTGGAAAGGCCAGGTGATGCAAATTTCAAAGCTTTATATATATACTCTGACTCCTCAAATCTTGTCCCAACAATCAGCAGCCATGGGCTAAGTAAGCAGCTGCCTAGCACTCTGAAAAGTAAAATAATTGATGCCCACAAAGCAGGAGAAGGCTATAAGAAGATAGCAAATTGTTTTCAGGTAGCCGTTTCCTCAGTTTGTAATGTAATTAAGAAATGGCAGTTAACTGGAACGGTGGAGTTCAAGTTGAGGTCTGAAAGACCAAGAAAACTTTCAGAGAGAACTCCTCGTAGGATTGCTAGAAAGGCAAATCAAAACCCCTGTTTGACTGCAAAAGACCTTAAGGAAGATTTAGCAGACTCTGGAGTAGTGGTGCACTGTTCTACTGTGCAACACCTGCACAGATATGACCTTCATGGAAGAGTCATGAGAAGAAACCTTTCCTGCGTCCTCGCCACAAATTTCAGCATCAGAAGTTTGCAAATGAACATCTAAACAAGCCTGATGCATTTTAGAAACAAGTCCTGCGGACTGATGAAGTTAAAATATAACTTTTTGGCTGCAATGAGCAAAGGTATGTTTGGAGAAAAAAGGGTGCAGAATTTCATGAAAAGAACACCTCTCCAACTGTTAAGCACGGGGGTGGATCGATCATGCTTTGGGCTTGTGTTGATACCAGTGGCCCAGGGGAACATTTCACTGGTAGAAGGAAGAATGGATTAATACCAGCAAATTCTGGAAGCAAACATCACACCATCTGTAAAAAAGCTGAACAGGATAATGATCCTAAACACACCTCAAAATCCACAATGGACTACCTCAAGAGGCGCAAGCTGAAGGTTTCGCCATGGCCCTCACAGTCCCCCGACCTAAACATCATCGAAAATCTGTGGATAGACCTCAAAAGAGCAGTGCATGCATGACACCCAAGAATCTCACAGAACTAGAAGCCTTTTGCAAGGAAGAATGTGTGAAAATCCCCCAAACAAAAATGTAAAGACTCTTAGTTTGCCACGAAAAGCTTTTACAAGCTGTGATACTTGCCAAAGGGGGTGTTAATGAATACTGACCATGCAGGGTGCCCAAACTTTTGCTTCGGGCCCTTTTCCTTTTTTTGTTATTTTGAAACTGTAAAATGTAAAGTAAAATTGCTTAAAATATTAAAGAAATGTGTCATCTTTAACTTTATGCCTTTTGGAAATCAGGCCATCTTTTGCTCACTTAACTATTCACAGCAACAGAAATTTTGATCAGGGGTGCCCAAACATTTGCATGCCACTGTATACCGTGGTAATACCATGTACTTTTTTTTTTTTGTCCAATTCCCCAATTGCTTTTTAAGTCCTCGTGGTTGTGTAGTGAATTTGCCTCAGTCCAGGTGGCGGAGGATGAATCCCAGTTGCCTCTGCGACCGTCAATCCGCGCATCTTATCACGTGGCTTGTTGAGCGCGTTGCCACGGAGGCATAGCGCGTGTGGAGGCTTCACGCCAACCACGCTCAACTCACCACGCACCCCACCAAGAAAGAACCACATTATAGCGACCACGAGGAGGTTACCCCATGTGACTCTACCCTCCCTAGCAACCGGGCCAATTTGGTTGCTTAGGAGACCTGGCTGGAGTCACTCAGCACACTCTGGGATTCGAACTAGCAAACTTTTCCACTGAGCTACCCAGGCCCCCAATACCACGTACTTTTGTACTAATATAGTACCTTGGTAGTACCATTTGTTTAGACAAAAACCATGGTAGTACCATGTTTTTATGGAGATTTACCACAGTAGTTCCATGTTGTTTGTTTTTTATTTTTTTTTATTTTTTTATTTTTTTTACATATACCATGGCAGTACAATTTTTATTATTATTATTATTTCGTTTTGGCATATACCATGCTAGAACCATGTTTTTGTTTCCTTTTTTACATTAGTACCATGTTTTATGGACATTTACCACAGTAGTACCATGTTTTTATGGACTTTTTCGGGGTCATTCCTATGTTCCCAGGGTCCTATGTTCCCCAGATATATAGGGTTAGTGGTTAGGGTTAATGTTTATTAAATACAAGGGGGCCTGGGAAGCTCAGAGTATTGACGCTGACTACCATCCCTGGAGTCACGAGTTTGAATCCAGGGCGTGCGGCGTGACTCCAGCCAGGTCTCCTAAGCAACCAAATTGGCCCGGTTGCTAGGGAGGGTAGAGTCACAAGGGGGAACCTCCTCGTGGTCGCGATTAGGGGTTCTCGCTCTCAGAGGAGCATGTGGTGAGTTGTGCGTGGATGCTGTGGAGAATAGCGTGAAGCCTCCACACGTGTTACGTCTCCGCGGTAACGCGCTCAACAAGCCACGTGATAAGATGCATGGATTGACTGTCTCAGACACAGAGGCAACTGAGATTCATCCTCCGCCACCCGGATTGAGGCAAGTCACTACGCCACCACAAGGACTTAGAGCACATTGGGAATTGGACCTTCCAAATTGGGGAGAATAGAGAAAAGTAAATAAATAAAAATTACATATATATATATATATATATATATACCGGGCCCTGAACAACTCACAAATTACAGGATTCTTACCCCCAAACCTGTGGTGGACCAACAAATGGCTGATGAGCTGAATGTGTTACCTGCAGATTTGAAAGACCCAATCCCACACCCCACACCCACTTTGACCTTCACTTCACACAAACACCAACATCTCCTGCAACCCCCCTCCTCCCCCCTCCTGCTACTCAACCTGCACTTAAGATCTGACGTGAGCCGCGTCTTTCAGAAACAAAAGATGAGGAAGGCTTCAGGCCTAGATGACGTCTCACCAGCGTGTCTTCGATCCTGTTCTAACCAGCTGGCCCCCATCTTCACACAGATCTTCAATAGATCACAGGAGCAGTGTGAAGTCCCATGCTGCTTCAAATGCTCAATCATTATTCCTGTCCCAAAGAAACCAAAAATCACAGGACTTAATGACTACAGACCTGTCGCCCTGACGTCTGTGGTCATGAAGTCATTTGAGAGACTGGTGTTGGCCCACCTGAAGAACATCACTGGACCCTTTCTAGATCCCCTTCAATTTGCTTATCGAGCAAACAGGTCTGTGGATGATGCAGTCAACATGGGATTGCATCATATCCTGCAACATCTGGACAGACCAGGGACATATGCAAGGATCCTTTTTTGTGGACTTCAGTTCGGCTTTCAACACCATCATCCCAGCTATACTCCAGAATAAATGACACCAACTCTTTGTTCCCATGTCTATCTGTCAGTGGATCACCAGCTTTCTGACGGACAGGCAGCAGCTTGTGAGACAGGGGAAACTCACTTCCAGCACATGTACAATCAGCACTGGTGCCTCCCAGGGATGTGTGCTCTCCCCACTACTCTTCTCCCTCTACACCAATGACTGCATCACCAAGGATCCCTCTGTCAAGCTCCTGAAGTTTGCAGATGACACCACTGTCATCGGCCTCATCCGAGATGATGATGTGTCTGCATACAGAAGGGAGGTTGAACAGCTGGCTGTCTGGTGCAGTCAAAACAACCTTGAGCTGAACACGCTCAAAATGGTGGAGATGATTGTAGGCTTTAGGAGGAACACCCCAACATTGCCCCCCCCCCCCCCCAGTCATTAAGGTTCATGGGCACTACCATCTCACAGGACCTGAAGTGGGAGACACATTTACATTACATTTACATTTATGAATTTGGCAGATGCTTTTATCCAAAGCAACTTACAGTGCCCTTATTACAGGGACAATCCCCCTGGAGCAACCTGGAGTTAAGTGCCTTGCTCAAGGACACAATGGTGGTGGCTGTTGGGATCGAACCAACAACCTTCTGCTTAACAGTTCAGTGCTTTTTAGTCCACAATGTCACCACCACTCCATAGAAACACATTGACTCCATTGTGAAAAAGGCCCAGCAGAGGTTGTACTTCCTTTGCCAGTTGAGGAAGTTCAACCTGCCACAGGCACTGCTGATACAGTTCTACTCAGCGGTCATTGAGTCAGTCCTCTGCACTTCAATAACTGTCTGGTTTGTTTCAGCTACGAAATCAGACATCAGAAGACTACAAAGGACAGTTCAGACTGCTGAGAGGATTATTGGTTGCCCCCTGCCCTCCTTTCAAGAACTATACACTTCCAGAGTGAGGAAAAAGGCTGGAAAAATCACTCTGGAACCCACTCACCATGTCCATTACCTTTTTGAATTGTTGCCTTCTGGCCGACGCTTCAGAGCTCTGAGCACCAGAACTGTCAGGCACAGGAACAGTTTTTTTTCCTCAGGCTATCCATCTCATGAACAGTTAAATTGCCCCATTGAGCAGTAACTGTGTGCAATACACAGCTTAGTCTTTTTATATTTATCCAACACATCCAACCTCTTCTGTCATTTCATTCCTCTGGGAAAAAAAACAAACAAAAAAACATTTGCACTGTACATAACAGATAATAGTGTATGTGTGTATGTCTGTGTGTGTGTGTGTGTGTGTATGTACGTATGTGTATAACAATTTTTTATTATTATCTATGTCTTGCTGCTGTTTTTGTAATGTGTTTGTATTGTTGTACACTGGAAGCTCCTGTCACCAAGACAAATTCCTGTTTCTGATTCTGATATATGAAATATATATCATATGGATAATATTTATGAAATATTTTAACTTGAAACGGGTTAAATTTGACCCGAACTCAATAGGAGGGTTAATGTGGTGTTAACAGAATATTGAAATGGGGAACTTAAGACTCTGGGAACAAAGATATGCTCCCAACATTTGCCACAGTAGTGCCATGTTTTTGTTGGATATATACCACAGCAGTACCATATTGTTTGGACATTTAACATGATAGAAGCAGTTTTTGGATATTTACCACAGTAGCACCATGTTTTTATGGACATTTACCACGGCAGTACCATGTTTTTATGGACATTTACCATGGCAGTACTATGTTTATATATATATATATATATATATATATATATATATATATATATATATATATATATATATAGGTGAATCTCAATAAATTAGAATGTCGTGGAAAAGTTCATTTATTTCAGTAATTCAACTCAAATTGTGAAACTCGTGTATTAAATAAATTCAATGCACACAGACTGAAGTAGTTCAAGTCTTTGGTTCTTTTAATTGTGATGATTTTAGCTCACATTTAACAAAAACCCACCAATTCACTATCTCAAAAAATTAGAATATGGTGACATGCCAATCAGCTAATCAACTCAAAACACCTGCAAAGGTTTCCTGAGCCTTCAAAATGGTCTCTCAGTTTGGTTCACTAGGCTACACAATCATGGGGAAGACTGCTGATCTGACAGTTGTCCAGAAGACAATCATTGACACCCTTCACAAGGAAGGTAAGCCACAAACATTCATTGCCAAAGAAGCTGGCTGTTCACAGAGTGCTGTATCCAAGCATGTTAACAGAAAGTTGAGTGGAAGGAAAAAGTGTGGAAGAAAAAGATGCACAACCAACCGAGAGAACCGCAGCCTTATGACTGTCAAGCAAAATCGATTCAAGAATTTGGGTGAACTTCACAAGGAATGGACTGAGGCTGGGGTCAAGGCATCAAGAGCCACCACACACAGACATGTCAAGGAATTTGGCTACAGTTGTCATATTCCTCTTGTTAAGCCACTCCTGAACCACAGACAACGTCAGAGGCGCCTTACCTGGGCTAAGGAGAAGAAGTCTTACCTGGGCTAAGGAGAAGAAGAACTGGACTGTTGCCCAGTGGTCCAAAGTCCTCTTTTCAGATGAGAGCAAGTTTTGTATTTCATTTGGAAACCAAGGTCCTAGAGTCTGGAGGAAGGGTGGAGATGCTCATAGCCCAAGTTGCTTGAAGTCCAGTGTTAAGTGTCCACAGTCTGTGATGATTTGGGGTGCAATGTCATCTGCTGGTGTTGGTCCATTGTGTTTTTTGAAAACCAAAGTCACTGCACCCGTTTACCAAGACATTTTGGAGCACTTCATGCTTCCTTCTGCTGACCAGCTTTTTAAAGATGCTGATTTCATTTTCCAGCAGGATTTGGCACCTGTCCACACTGCCAAAAGCGCCAAAAGTTGGTTAAATGACCATGGTGTTGGTGTGCTTGACTGGCCAGCAAACTCACCAGACCTGAACCCCATAGAGAATCTATGGGGTATTGTCAAGAGGAAAATGAGAAACAAGAGACCAAAAAATGCAGATGAGCTGAAGGCCACTGACAAAGAAACCTGGGCTTCCATACCACCTCAGCAGTGCCACTAACTGATCACCTCCATGCCACACCAAATTGAGGCAGTAATTAAAGCAAAAGGAGCCCCTACCAAGTATTGAGTACATATACAGTAAATGAACATACTTTTCAGATGGCCAACAATTCACTAAAAATGTTTTTTTTATTGGTCTTATGATGTATGCTAATTTTTTGAGATAATGAATTGGTGGGTTTTTGTTAAATGTGAGCCAAAATCATCACAATTAAAAGAACCAAAGACTTAAACTACTTCAGTCTGTGTGCATTGAATTTATTTAATACACGAGTTTCACAATTTGAGTTGAATTACTGAAATAAATGAACTTTTCCACGACATTCTAATTTATTGAGATGCACCTGTGTATATATATATATATATATATATATATATTTACCACAGTAGTCTTGCAGCTTAACTATCTACTTTTTCTTCAGGGTTGTTTTTAGCTTAGCCAATTGTTCCGCAGATTAGCCTACTTGGTAGGTTAGCTAGCTACTTTTTTGAGTAGATTGCCCAACATTTTACAAGATGACCATTTAACAATTATGACAGATTACTCAGTAGACTAGCAGCCTGAATCCCCAGTGCCATATGAGGATTATAGTATTTCTGTCAATAATTTTGTTTTTCTCAAATATGCAGTTTACTGTCCATGTTGAGGCTAGGATGTATTAGCTGTAGAGTGACATCCCGTTGTCACTCATATACATCTTTGGCTTAAGCTAGTGCTTAGCTCAGCACTACTGCACAGTTCTCACTGAATTAGTACAGAAACTGCAGCAGAAGTCACACTGGGGGGAGGTTGGAAAGAGTCATGAAATTTGGACATCTGAAGGACAGATTTTACAGGCTCACTAGTTTTTGTCTATGAACAGATCTTAAAATGTTCTGAAATGATCGGCTTTGCTTAAAGCCAGTGAAGTGTGGATCTTTAAAGACATGAAATGGAATCTGTATGATATTGAAATGAAAATTGAACTTATTTACATCTTAACAAATATCCCTGGTCTTATGGTGCACAATTACTCTAAATAAATAAAATTGGTTTTCATAATATTTCATCAAAATGTAATACTTTCAGCATCTTTAAAATATATATATATATATATATATTTTTACTTTTCTCCCCAATTTGGAATGCCCAATTCCCAATGCGCTCTAAGTCCTTGTGGTGGCGTAGTGACTCGCCTCGATCCGGGTGGCGGAGGATGAATCTCAGTTGCGCTATTCTTCCTGGCATCCACGCACAACTCACCACGCGCCCCACCGAGAGCGAGAACCACATTATAGCGACTACGAGGAGGTTATCCCATGTGACTCTACCCTCCCTAGCAACTGGGCCAATTTGGTTGCAAAGGGAACCTGGCTGGAGTCACTCAGCATGTCCTGGATTCGAACTCGCTCCAGGGGTGGTAGTCAGCGTCTTTACTCGCTGAGCTACCCAGGCCCCCTAAAATTTATTTTCTGATGATGTTACTACCAAACCACGATGGTAACATAACAATATCAACCAACCTTAGTAGGCTAGATTTATACATTTTCTAAAAACAAAATTTTTTGCTTGTGCAAAACTTGCCACCAAAATGCAAAGGTGTTGGCGGTAGTTTTCAAGTTGCTGCTTCATGGTTGCTAAGGTGTTCTGAGTGGTTTTTAGCCCATTGGTATGTGGTTGCTAAGGTGTTCTTGGTGGTTGCTAGGTGGTTATATAAGCTACTGTAAGTGACTACCTTTCTACTGAATTTTCTGTTTCTCTCAAAAAAAGTTCATTTTAAAACACACTGAGAAGAATTTAATTTGTAGACCTTTTTATTTTTTAAGGGATCTTCCATGACTTGAGCAGGTTGTTGTCTCTAGTGTTGTTCATGGAGTGCATATCAGGTAAACTGTTTTTTCTCTCATTATTTCAGTTTTCTGCTGGTCTTCTCGTGTCTGGTTCTGTCCGTGTTCTCCACCATTAAAGAATTCGAGAAGAGTTCTGAAGACGCGCTGTACATACTGGTATATTATATTGCACGGGCCATTAATATTGATTCATAATGTTTACATCTGTGGAGCGATCTGTGCACTGTCATGCTAATGTGACATTTATGTGCCTTTATGTAGGAAATTGTAACCATTGTGGTTTTCGGAGTGGAATACATCGTTCGGATCTGGTCTGCTGGATGTTGCTGTCGATACAGAGGATGGAGGGGGAGACTCAAATTCTCCAGGAAACCATTTTGTGTTATCGGTGAGTATCTCTATTCATATCTAGAATTAAAGGAAATCATAAATGCATCACTACAAAAATGTGAATATAATCAGGGCATATGCTAATTCATTGATATGTACAGTATGTACAACCAGTAGTTATGTCCTTCAAAGTGCTGTTGGTACGTTTATTTGTAATAATAATACATTTAGCTGCATTTGGCGAAATACAGGGCCAATCATGGCTTACATTGTTGAAAAACTACTGTTGCTGCTTCAGGCCAATCATTAAATGGTAAAAATCCATGCAGAATTTTTTGTTTGGCATGGTCTGAAGATCATCTTGGACAGATTTGATGTGAATTGGATAACATGTGTAGCTGAAGTCAGGAAATAACTTTTCACTCGATGACCACTAGGTGACGCTGTCCCCAAACTTCTCAGATTCCCTCATGCTAGGATAAATGCAATTTGGCACACCTTAGAAAATTTTGTAGCATTGGACTTCACATGACTCAACGAATTGGAAAGAGATTAGCAAATTAATCATTTTTAACCAATAGTTGGCGCTTTCACCAAACTTGGCAGGTAGGCTTAGATCATGGTAGCAGCAACTCCCACCAATTTCGACAAAGCATTGCCAAGATACAGCCTGACTTTCGGTGCTTTTCCCCTATTAAATTAATTTAAAAATAAACAGATATACAGATGGCATATTAACACACATTCTTTCACCAGGGGTGCATTAATGCACAGGCTTACCTAGGCTTATGCCCAGGGCCCCTAAATCCCATGTGGGACCCCATTCACGGTGTTAGCCACCCTATTGTCCCCTGTAGTCATAGGAGGAGCCCATATAAACACGGAGACATCGCCCCAACATCGATGCCGTCTGTCTAATGTATGTTCATAGTTCTTCAGACAACTGGCAGGGGAGCCCCATGATATACAAGTATTTCCCAGCAGTATCATTTATAAAATCCCAGCATTAAAATAGGCCCTAGCAAAATATTTCCACGCACCCTCATAGCAGTTTCAAATTCCCAGTTCCCAGATAGTTGGAAATTCACTAATGGCATTGTATACCACAGACATCATGGTGCTGATCGCCTCTATCTCAGTGTTGGCCGCCGGGACGCAGGGGAATGTGTTTGCCACCTCTGCAATCAGGAGTCTCCGATTCCTCCAGATCCTTCGTATGATCCGCATGGATCGCCGCGGAGGAACCTGGAAGCTCCTGGGATCTGTCGTCTACGCTCACAGCAAGGTAACCAAAGTAGATAGCAGTGGCTGAAACTGCTCAGTAACCACAGAAACATCATTTTTGTGTTGCCAATTCCAATTTTATGAAAGGTTTGAAAAGAAAAATCAAAGAACATCATGCCTAACATTTGTAGGTCACTCAGTTTTTGTTGCAATACATCTATTTGAAATCTTCGTTGTGGTCTGAAGCTTTCAGTAGAGTTACTAGACAAAAGAGGTCTAATAGTTCTTACCAGTGCCTTCACAGTTTTCTCAGAAGATCCATAAAATTCAGACCAATAGTTAAGCCAGTAATTTAATGCGGGCTGCCATTTATGTAATTAAAGTTAAGGCAATAACAGCAAATAGCGTTAGATGTGGAAAAGAAGCGTTACCATTGGCATATGTGGAATACAAGATGCTCTGGATGGTGAACTTGAACTGCTGGTGTTACAGTGGTATGAAACACCCACTTTTCACCAACCAGTCAAGTCCCGCCCTACATTCTTTTTCACTTTGGAAAACTGATTTCACTCAGAACTATGTTACTTTATGAAAAGTAAAATGGGTTGTGAATACTTTTCATGTTGATGAATATTCAGAGGTCACTACTAAGATCTACAGTCCCAGTTTCCAAACTGTGAATCCTTCTATTTTTCAACCCTTTTCAAATTCCCTCAGAAAATGGTGCAAATGGTCCAAATATAATTTTGATGGGCATTTTTTTGTTCCACAGTGGTTGTGCTTGGAGGCTTCATGAGGTATTGTGCTCAGCAGAAATTGCAGATTAAAACCACAGCTGCTTTAGCGGCTGCCGTTCTATCGTGTGTCATTTGTCAAGCCCAACATATACTGCTGCTGTGTTAAAGTGGATCTGATTGGCCAGATGCTCTCATAGAACAGATCTGGTGACATCTTCTTGGCCAAGCATGGCTCGAGATGAGGGGGATAAGGTCACGGGGTACACAACCCTTAATGAGACATGCTGATGAACTGTCACATGGAATGGATTTGGGCCATGTTTGAGAATATTGGATCTGTTGTTGTTGTTGGTTTGCGGTCGATTGCACTTGGCAAGACGTGAACTAACTCTGAAAATTCTGGGCACACAGTAGCAGGGAAGTTGCAAATGCAACGTGCTGAGGACTGACAGAAACAAGCCATGCAGAATTTTAGAAATCACAACAGTTGAGTAAATGTACCTTTGGAGGTGATGACTAACTTAAAGAGCAAATGTCAATCAGTTGTCGATGCGCATACTGTATGTAACATTACACATCACAGTACCTGAAACCAAAACAACCATTTCACATGACTAGCATTAGCGTCATTTACTGCTTTGACCTCCACATTAGAAACATTGCAGATAGAGTGACAAAAGGCAAAATCATGTTAACACACATATTGTTTATGTCTTGTGTCTATACTTTTGAAACAGTGAGTATTTTAACGTTTAACGATTGGCCCCATTGGCTTCCATTGTAAGGGTCTCACTGGAACACAGATTTTTGTTTTAATCAACATTATGCCACAAATGCTGTCAATTGAGTTTAACTTGTATAAACCTGGAATATTCCTTTAACAGTCGAGTAACAGTCGCTCGGTTACTCCATGTGCACATTATTTACACTTTAGCATAATTGCAAATATATTTGCAGATATTTCATTATGTGTTTGCATGCAAATACACTGGACACAGTGTGTAGACTGAGGAATATTTCTCCTGCTATCACCGTATGGAACGAGCACAACTGAAATCATCTGATCCACAAGTAATCGTCACAACTCAAAGTGTTGACTAGTGGCAAATCTAACTATGCGGAGCAACCCCTTGCCTTGATGTTGTTGTACATCACTGTATCTAGACATGCACAGGATCAGTCTTCCATATTGTTTTGATTTCCATATTGAAATGATACATCATGATCCATTAATCACTGGTTGCACTTTGAAAGGTCAGCGGTGAATAGGAAGTTATAATTGTTTTAAGTTTGAGTGATTGTTTTAATGCTTGACCTGAGCGCAAAGCCAGGGGTAATGCTTGAGCGTAGCGCTGTATGCTTCATAGAGTTCAATACAATGGGGATAACTGATGCAAGTCATGCAAAAAAAGCCTCAGTGGTTGTAAACTATAAACAAATATTTTGCGTGTATCCCATGCACTGGTGTGCCTTAGCAGTAGTTGCAGAGAATACCTGCTCTATTTTTAGTTCGGCTCATTTGCTCCATCTTTTGTGGTTCCTCAGCAGTTTTCTGCTCTTTCAAACACAAATGGGAAACATTGGATGTTGTCTTTGTGATTAAAACCCATTTTCCATCTCTAACAAATGGACACACGGTTAAAATTGCAAGTTCACGATAAACAACTGAAATATAAATGAGTTTTACAAGATAAGCATGATAACAGGCTGCGGTGTGTAAAGGAGAGCTGTCTGTGACATAAAGCAGTAGTTTAATGAATAATTAATGCTGTGCCAATTAAATGAAAGATAAAAATGTAACATTGTGAGGAAGATTGATGATATGAAATTATTTATCAAACAAACAACTTGCTCTTTTGGTACATTCAGTTCTTTCAAGCCGCAGTCTCAGTGTTTAGAGATCCCCTTTGCTTACTTTGAAGGGCTCAAAGCTTTAAAATTAGTCTCTCATCTCCCTTCAGTATTAACTGGCATTACTGGTCTGCTGAAGATGCCCATCTGGCCTAGTTGGCATAACTATCTGCCCAGTCAGACCAGTAGTGTACTGGGCCAAATCAAGCGTTCTTGGAATCCACCACTCCAAATCTGCCAATGATCCACTGCCATGTTAATATGGGTCTCCTGGGAAACTAGGCATCAGACTGTGCCAACTGAGCATATTATTGAAGGCTATGCCAGGGTACTCACAGTCTCAGTCTCAGACGGCACACCCAAGGACCACCCGCTGTCTGTTCACTGACCGTTGAATGCATATTGCACACAAAACTGGCAATAGAAATCACCAGTTTCAATCTGATTGGAAGTCGTGTTTATGAGGTACATAACACAAAAAGATGAATTTTTACTCTATAATATATTTTGAATCATGTTTGTTTTTCGTACCCCATTGGCAAATTGTTTTTGCATAGATAGAAAAATAAATGAGTTAACTCTATGCTTAAAAAAACTTTGCACCATATAACTATTTTGTATTTTTTCTTTCTGGAAAATAAGATTTGGTGCTGATGATTTAAGTGCAATTAATTATATATAAAAAAATAATAAAATAACGTTAAAAAAAATGACACAATAAAACATTGCTTGAACTGTAGGCCAATTATAGGCTTATGGTCAGTAATATGGAAATACACAATATATTGTCTTATAAAGCCACTTTTTGTAACATCTTTTTAATGTTTTACTTGTCTGCCACAATAATGTAATGCATTTTAATTATCAGAATTATTGTATGTATAATATATATAATATATACATATAATTATTTAATCATTATTTATTAAATTATTTTTATTTTGAGGGCTTTTCTCAGCTAATTCTTTATATGTCATTAATTGCAATTAATTTGATTAATCAGCATATTAAGTTATTAATTCAATTAAAAAAATTATCAGTTGACAGCCCTAGTATTTACTAATCACAAAGTCTACACATCAGTTTCTTCAGTGTTTTCTGTACAGCCGGTCACGGACTGACAATGGAGTTTTATTCCACGGCGGTCTGAAATATTTTAATAAGTCTGGTCCTAAATGGCTTTCCATGTAAGTGGGCAGTTCTTGACCAGAATAAGCAGTAGTGGTGGGGATTTTGATTCATCTCAGTGGCTCAAGTCTCTTGAATCCGTCGTCAAAAAGATTAGTTCAGATTCATACAGGTGACCATTTCTTTAAATTACACCTCTGGGCCAGTAGGTGGCGATAAATGAGAGTCTTTTATGGGTTTTGGACGAGTCATTAAATTATACGAGTACTTTCAGTTTGTTACGAATGAAAACACCGACTGGTTTGGTGAATGGGCAAATTCGTTTAGTGAGTCAAACCAATGATATACTTCTTCACAAACCACACTTGAATGCTATTGGCTATAGTCAGGCAAGAAATGCCACCGAAGCAGCCTTGCACTTCAAACTACGAAAGGGAGAGACTTCAGTAAACAAGAAATATGAGTCAGTGTATGGAATGAGAACCATTTGTTCAAATACACTAATTCATAACACTAACAGAGCATCGCTAATAAGCAGCAAAGTGGACCAGACTACAGTCAAAAGCATCCATACCAGTCTGAGACTGCTAGGACAGTTTTGTCATTCAAGTCCCAAGATCTCTGAGGTGCCGCTAAGAGTTCGGCCTCAGGCGATGTCTCTTTCAAGGGCAAGAAACTAGGCAGCCGCTTACAGTGCATTTTTCAGTCTAAAATGAGTTGCAGTGACGTTGCATTCCAGCCGCTGTTTTTAAGTGGTGTCCCATTTCTTAACATCCACCGGAAGGTTGCAAAGAAAAGCACTTGCTGACAAAGCACAACTTTGAAGTTGTTTTTCTAAGGCTTGTTTTAAAAGTATTGTGTAGTGCTGTTTTTCTACATTAGTGGATGTTCTCGTAGGGTTTTAGCTAATACAGCAAAATAATCAAAATTACTATTGGAAAAACCAAAAGTTAAGCATGGCACTATGTGAGACCTACAGTAATTGGTGCTTAAACATTCATTGTGTGTTGACTTTTAGGTCCGAACCATACTCGCACATATGCGATAGCAAACAGTTCCAGTTACACAAGCACGGTATCATGTGTCGCAGCGATTTAGAAGCATGTCAAACCGCAGTTCATAACACAAAGGGGTTCTATACCGTATAGCAAAGCCATCTACGGTCAGTTTTCTCTTTTAGAGTCAACTACTAGGTGAGGGAAATGTGCTTAAGTGTCCTAAAAATGTCACAATGCCCAAAATCTTAATGGTCCTAAATGTAGGCTTAATTTACTTTATACAAACTATGATTTCATATGGTTTGTATTGATTTGGAGTTAAATATGACCACAATTCTTTCATGAGAATGACCCAAATGTGCAAATTCAAATTGGTTGTTGTAGCCAGAAGTCTTCCTTCTAGGTACACGATGTGCATCTTAGCTTAGCGTTTTCCACCTTACACGATCAGCTGTGTTTGCTGGATTCCTTTACAGGGGTTAGTTGCTAAATGACTCTGGGAACATTAATTTTGTGAGAGGATTATGACTCATATGAAGCTGAATTTGGTGTTGTTTATTAATGATGTAGCATAAGATGAAGCACAAACTAATTAGCCGCTAATAAAAGCTTGATATGCTAATGAAAACTGAGCTTAGTGTTATGGTTTACCCTTGTGTGTGTGTGTGTGTGTGTTTCAGAAGGGATAGAAGATTATTTATCCATGCTAATCATAAATTAAAATGATTTGCTAGCTTGCATGTGCTGCCAAAATATTAGATATCATCATATTTTTCTCATTTGACACATGGCCGCAATTAATTGTCATGATTCAATGATTCAAAATGATTCATTTCCTTTTTCAATTTACTACAGTCGCACCAATTTTGCCCATAATATTTGAAAAGCTGCAGCTATGACCCAAATAACGCACTATACACGTTTGCACTCAGCCATGTACTGTAGTGTATGAATTTTAAAAGTGTAGTATCGTCCCAAGTGGAACAGTGAATGTGAAACGCATGCAGTGTGTTGCTGCTAGCTTTAGCGCATTAGCCATCCTCAGTTGAACACTTGGATCTCAAACAACATACATATTCACACAGTGTGGGGTGATGGTAAAGCATTCAGCTTACATTTTTAAGGTGCGGTCTTCACTGAAGTTTCAATAGTTGCTACATTCTCCATTATTTACAATTGTTTTCTCAGAGCAGCAACGCAGCCAGGTAACTCCGCCCCTTACGCTAAGTAAGGCACTAGGTGCACTCCGTTTTGACGGGTGAAGAAGTGCATCATCCGGGCACCCGTGATACACTTCTTTTTGTTGCATTTTAAGTGTTAACATACTATTCGCACTACTTACAAAATGGCGTAGAGTCGTGTAGAAGTGTGCGGTTTGGTACGCACCTTGCGTCTTATTCACAGCCCGCAATCTAGTTTAAACGGGGGCAATCAGAGCTGAAATTACGCTGTGTCTTAAGTATTTAAATTAAATCATTGTCATTCCTTCCTGTGCAAACACACCTCCTTTCTAAGGAAATAAGGCTTATTATAGATTGCGCTTCATTAGTAACAAATGTCTTCCGCAATTTACATCACGTTATCACCGCCAGATGAAAGTATGCAGTTAAATGAGATGTTAGTGTACATTTTCTATCGATAATATCAGCAGTAATTCATCAAATAATTATCAAATTATGCAGAAGAGCATTATAACCTGGCATATATCTAGATGTGTCAAGCGCACTTTCACCCGAAGAGATGATTCAGGTGTCTGGATCACAGTGATGCTCAACAATCCCACCAGAGTGTGTCAGATGGCGGCGGTCTGCTGCATCCTCTGTTACATAGCGCTCGGAATCGGCCTGCAAGATTGGAATTGCGCTTGCAAATTGCATTCAGCAGCGATTTTGTGGCTGCATTTGCTGTTGTCTGATCTGCACAATTCCTTGAGTGAATCGGGTGCCAAACCAGCGCACACAGCACGTGCAAATAAACGGCGCATTTACTGTGCACAATTCATTCATTCTTTTATTTATTTATTTTTTTCTCCCCATCTCCCCAATGTGGAATGCCCAATTCCCAATGCACTCTAAGTCCTCGTGGTGGCGTAGTGACTCGCCTCAATCCGGGTGGCGGAGGACGAATCTCAGTTGCCTCCGCGTCTGAGACCGTCAATCCGCGCATCTTATCACGTGGCTTGTTGAGCGCGTTACCGCGGAGACGTAGCGCGTGTGGAGGCTTCACGCTATTCTCCACTGCATCCATGAACAACTCACCACGCGCCCCACCGAGAGCGAGAACCACATTATAGTGACCACGAGGAGGTTACCCCATGTGACTCTACCCTTCCTTAGTAACCGGGCCAATTTGGTTGCTTAGTAGACCTGGCTGGAGTCACTCAGCACGCCCTGGATTCGAACTCGCGACTCCAGGGATGGTAGTCAGCGTCAATGCTTGCTGAGCTACCCAGGCCCCTCAAAATTCATTCTTAATGAAGTCTCCCCTTAGTGTTCAGGTTTGTTAAAATAAACAATAAGACTGATACTTGCCTTAGCCAACAACACAGATAAAAAGCAAATGTTTCTGAACAGCGAGTATACTTACTGTACTTATGTGCACTTATTTTCCTGTGACAGGAACTGATCACCGCCTGGTACATCGGCTTCCTGTGTCTGATTCTGGCATCGTTCCTGGTGTATCTCGCTGAGAAAGAAGACAACGAGATGTTTGAAACCTACGCCGATGCTCTCTGGTGGGGTCTGGTAAGCCCTACGCACTTTCTCACCATTATAAATGCACTTGAACGCCATTTACTTTGTCCACAAAACTCTTATAATGTAGTGTGGGATCGATACTATTCCATAAGCAGTTCTACCAGAGTAAATTACATTGTTTTTCATTCCCAGGTAACTCACAGCCCATTCTAACAACACTGTATAAGTTGGAAACACCATTTGTTTGGTGTAATTTTATTTGGTCATTGGGTGAATTTCAAGAAGCCTGTCAAGAACATGTTTAGGTCATATCTGACCTCCAAAGTCTAACTTTTTAGCATTACATTATGCTAAAAGAAAATAAAGATTTATTTTAATTCTGACATATTTTCAGAAAGATTAAGCTTGTGTCCCCACATTACTCATTACTATGAGGTGATGAAAAGTGTTTATGCATTATGTAGTATTTGTTGTACTGCCTTTAATTTAAGCTATTTTTATCTTTGCATTAAGAAATTACTGAATTACAGTAATGAAAATCTAATGGAAATCGAGAATAATGAGACTTACAAATAAATAAATAAGTAAATAAACTTAAAAGTGAAACATCTGGACACATTACAATGAAGATAATTAGAAGGAAAATGTGCTTAAAGGGACAGTTCACCCAAAAATGAAAATTCTCTCATCATTTACTCACCCTCGTCCCATCCTATATGTGTATGACTTTCTTTCTTCACCAGAGCACAAATAAAGATTTTTAGAAGAGTATTTCAGCTCTGTAGGTCCATACAATGCAAGTGAATGGTGACCAGAACTTTGAAGCTCCAAAAAGCACATAAATGTAGCATAAAAGTAACCCACACGACTCCAGTGGTTTAATCCATGTCTTCTGAAGCAATATGATCAGTTCTTTTTTACTATAAATCTCCACTTTCACTCTCACTTCCACTTTCACTTGTTTACAGTATGATTAATTGATTGATTGATCGATACTTTATTGTCTGATTTCTCAGAAATTTGACTTGCGCCAGATGTACATGCTTCACACCATCGTATAAACACAATATAACACAGACACTCATCATAACAGGACAGTTTTCCCAATTTACCGACATAACATGGAGTTAAATCACCTGATTTGTGAGGTGAAATATGACCTGGATATGTTCTTCGTAAGATTCTCCAATTACTGTTCTAGCTAAAAAAAAACAAAGTGCATTACACTCGGTGTATTCCAGCACGATCAGCCAATAAGAGTGATTGAATTACAGTACAGGAACAGAAATGATTTCATGTGTAACTGAAACCTGACAACGTGTTTCCTTCATCGTCTCACAGATCACCCTGACAACCATCGGCTACGGTGATAAATATCCAATAACCTGGAATGGGCGTCTCCTCGCAGCGACCTTCACCCTGATCGGTGTGTCGTTCTTCGCGCTTCCTGCGGTAAGTCTCGGGGGATTCTGGAAGAATGAACAAATCAAGTCAAACAGGCTGTTAATAGTGTCCGCAGCACATGCAGGATAATGGATTACATCAGTCCGGTTAAATATCGAATATACAAATGCAGTTAGCTTCTTATTGTGTTTTCTTATTATTATAAAAATAAACAATATAGAGACTTTTGAGTTTGTTTTGGGTTGTAGTTATGCAGTATTGTAAATACATAGATGAAAAATTATTGATCCTTTCGGGTTTCATTTGAATCACAATTTCATGGTCAGTACTGTACGTTTTGATACAGGGACCTTAATCAAGGCAAATACAATATTTACTGTGATGAAAATGGTATGAAGCTCTTTGTCCATCAGAATTTCTTGCAGAAAGATGTATTTTAATGCGTTGTAGGCTGAACGGTCGACAGCATATTTGCACATTTTTCATTTTCATTTTTCAGTTAAATATGCCATTTACCTCACTATAAACGATGAGTGAAATCTAAGTGTGCTTTGCTCTACAGATCGATTTTATGTAAAACTAGGTCCCATTATCATTTGCAAATGTCTTTTCACCCTCCGTAGGGAATTCTGGGTTCTGGTTTTGCCTTGAAAGTTCAGGAACAGCATCGACAGAAGCATTTCGAGAAACGCAGAAATCCAGCCGCTGGCCTCATTCAGGTACGATACGTTTCCTGCTGATTTGTGCCAGTTACATTCAGTGACGCCAAGTTCCAAATTAGCTCAAATGAGGAAGAAACTGGGTGTCCTGAGAGCATTTAACACACCTCACAAACAAAACTATCAGTGCATGTATTATTAATGTATGTAGGGCTGCAACGAATCAATGAAAACTGATAATCAAAAATTTTAGACAATGTGGAATGCCCAATTCCCAATGCACTCTAAGTCCTCGTGGTGGTGTAGTGACTCGCCTCAATCCAGGTGGAGGAGGACGAATCTCAGTTGACTCCGCATCTGAGACCGTCAATCTACGCATCTTATCACGTGCCAGGTTGAGTGCGTTACCACGGAGACTGCATGCTATTCTCTACGGCATCCACACACAACTCACCACGCACCCCACCGAGAACGAGAACCACACATTATAGCGACCATGAGGAGGTTACCCCATGTGACCCCATACCTCCCTAGCAACTGGGCCAATTTGGTTGATTAGGAGACCTGGCTGGAGTCACTCAGCATGCCCTGGATTCGAACTCGTGACTCCAGGGGTGGTAGTCGGCGTCAATACTCTCTGAGCTACACAGGCCCCCTGCGCTTGAACTTTTAACCAATAGTAACTGTTATAACAAGTCCCCCCCAATAATTGATATCCTTCTTGCTGTTCTACTGCAGTCCATTATGCATCTCCGTCTAGTTGTCATTAAGTTGTTCAGGAATAACACAAAGGTTTAAAAATTAATTTTTTGCGTGCTCAGTAGTCTAAAAATCTGCAAAATCTGACCCTTGTTTTATGATTAAAATATTGTACCTACCGAAAGTAAACTATTCACCACTACTGCTGAAAGCAACAAATAGCAAAATACTTTATACCATCTTTTACCTTAGGCAGTTGTCTAAAAAAAAAACTTTCTAATGACACCTAGATTGAGCTTCTAGTCCACTCAGAGGCCGAGATATTCAATGAAACGATAACGGTGGTGCATAAACTGAAAATTAGACTGAATGTCTATGGACGAGCTCATCTGTGAGGGTATAGCGCCACCTACATTTCAGATCTGCATATTGTGATGGAATGTGATAGAGACTAAATTATTTTTTGTGTGTTTGCTGCCATCTAGTGGAATGAAAGCAGACTTTTCAAAGTTAGATAGACTGAACAGAACTAGAATTACATGTTTACAAAGCTGAGACAAAAAAAAAAAAAAAAAAAAAGGTTAAAAAAAACTTTCTTTTTTTATTTATTTATTATTTAAGAATAATTGGAGTCTTTTTTTTATTTGGGGGGTTTTCTGAAAAAAATAAACCAATATTTTGCAATTAGTCCACAGTGTATGTGAATGGAGCGCTTGTAAATTTAAGTGTTAAAAATTGCAGGCAGCAGCACAAAAAATGTATCAGAGTTTTTAACGAGTTAAAAAAAGTACCTGCACTAATATTCCTTGTAGTTTCCATTTAAATAAATGTCCCAGGTTCAATACAAATTAAGCTCAATCAACATCATTTGTGGGATAATATTGATTAACACACAATAAAATTATTTCAACTCAATGTAAAAAAAAATCGCCGTAACAGTAAGACGTTTACAATGGAAGTGAATGGGGCCAGTCCATAAACACTAAAATACACACACATTTCAAAAGTATAGCTATAAGATGTAAATACTAATTTTAATTAACATGTTAACATGATTTTAGTGTGAAAAAATCGCTAATAAACCTTAGTGTAAAGTTATATGCAATTTTTTACAACTTTGTTGCCATGACGACACAATGCCGGTAAACCATATAAGCGCTTTTATCATAGTAAAATCATGTTAACACACATATTGTTTAAGTCTTGTGTCTATACTTTTGAAACAGTGAGTATTTTAATGTTTACAGATTTGCTCCATTACATTGTAAGTGCCGCACTGTAAGCCAGTTTTCTAAGTAATCGATGGATGAGTTGCATATGTTTTTTGTTGTGGTAAACATAAAGCTGCAAATGCCGAGTATTGCTTTAATATTAGCTCATTAAATATGCATAAATATAAAAGGAAATTGCTAAATGTTTTGGGTAGAGTACAGCATGCCACACAGCAGAACATGTCAACTTCCCAAAATGATTTCATATCAACAACCTTGTTATTTGTTAGTCAGTTCTGTGCTCTTATCTAGTAACGTTAATATTTTAAACCTTTTTCGCACACAATGTGTCCCGTGCATTTGCATGTTTTTGTTTTTCTCAGTTTGCACATTGTTTGAAGTAGTGCATTGAAAAAGACAGAATAGCATGCTTTCCATAAGGTGCTGGAAGTTCTTTATTCGATTAATCGATTATTCTAATAAATAATCAACAGATACATTAATTATGAACATAGTAGTTAGTTGCAGCACTAAATCCATGTTTTAATATGTCTGTATGTCATGTGATCTCTCAGGCTGCCTGGAGGTTTTATGCCACAAACCTGAATCGCACAGATTTATATTCGACGTGGGACTATTACGAGAGAACTGCCTCAGTACCCATGTACAGGTATATACAATTAAACTGTTTCACAGTTCCATTCCCCGTGTCTTTCTTAGTCATTCACTCTCTCAAGTATCAGGTGAAATGTATGGGAGTGTGTGGCCACCAAAGCTACAGATATCTGTTTTAGAGTCACATGTTTATAACACGCTTTGTGCAACAGTACATGTCACTGTTATTGATGGAAGAGGACCATCGATTGGACTGGTTTCTTCTCTCTCTGTAACCTTTCTGCCTTTTATGGCAGAGTGGTGGTGGCGTAGTGGACTAAAGCACTGAACTGGTAAGCAAAAGGTTGTTGGTTGAATCCCCACAGACACCACCATTGTGTCCTTGAGCAAGGCACTTAACTCCAGGTTGCTCCAGGGGGATTGTCCCTGTAGGGCACTGTAAGTCGCTTTGGATAAAAGCATCTGCCAAATGCATAAATGTAAATGTTTTATCTGACTGAAGTTTGACCCTCATGTCTTTTCAACCTGGTCTCATAGAATCGCGTTACTATAAGTACATTTTTGCAAAATAATTTTTACGTGGCTCTTTGTGCGTATTGTGAACGCTAGAGGCAATGCAGCAACAATGACTTTTATTCACTTTCATGGCAGATTATCAGTTCATAATCACTTACTTTTTACCCTGTTCCCCACACAATGCTATCTAATGACATCTGAACACTTTTACTATCTCGCATTACTCATTTTAAAGTTTGCATTAGATAATCAACTACATATACAGGCTTGTTCGAGTGTGATCAAATTGTGCGGTAGCTCAACTGAGAAAGTGTTGCACTTGTGATGTAAAGGAGCGGGATACGAGTCCTGAAGAGCACGTGAGTCGACTCATGTGAGCCCAAAGTGTCATAGAAGCAACACAAAATGACACAATTGTGTTTTTCATTTCACATTTGCTTTTTCTGACACTATCGGTTAGGTTTAGGTTTAAGTTTTAGGGATGGGTGGATTTGTTGATTTAAAACTCGATAGAGCATTAACCTTAAAAACCTCAGCTGTTTGAGAGAACATTTAAATTGCTTTTAGTGCCACACAATGGACATTTCACCTCAGGAATTGCAGCTAGACGTGTAATGAACCATGTAATGATATCTGGCAAAAATGCCGCCACAGTCACATAACTTTCATGGCTGTGTATTTGTCATGTTTTATGCTCGTTAAAATGCATTTTGTGTGACCTGATCAAAAGTGTTCAACATTAAATACAGTTTAGGGGGTCTGGGTATCTCAGCGAGTAAAGACGCTGATTACCACCCCTGGAGTCGTGAGTTCGAATCCAGGGCGTGCTGAGTGACACCAGCCAGGTCTCCTAAGCAACCAAATTGGCCCGGTTGCTAGGGAGGGTAGAGTCACATGGGGTAACGTCCTCGTGGTCACTATAATGTGGTTATCCCTCTCGGTGGGGCGCGTGGTGAGTTATGCGTGAATGCCTTGGAGAATAGCGTGAGGCCTCCATACGCGCTAGGTCTCCGTGGTAACGCGCTCAACAAGCCACGTGATGAGATGCGCAGACTGACGTCTCAGACGCGGAGGCAACTGAGATTCATCCTCCTCCACCCGGATTGAGATGAGTCACTACGCCACCACGAGGACTTAGAGCGCATTGGGAATTGGGCGTTCCAAATTGGGGAGAAATAAAACAGGTGTAAACTGGGTCCAAAACATTTTGTGATTGGATGCAGAGGTGGTCAGATATGCACGTGACCACATCACATTTGTAGTGTAAACTCAAATCCGTCCTGATCCCTCCCGGGTAACAGTGAAGAACTGCCTGCTCGCCTGTCAAGCAACCAATGTGCTGAAATAACGTAGCTTGAAAAGAAAATAAATGCACAAGCCTTCACAGAAATTCTTCACCGACATAAGTGATTTATGTAGTCATGAAATCAGATCCCAAATTGTCACATGAGATGCATTTGAGACGCATGTTACTACTTATTGTAGATATTCCCTACTGGAGATTATAACAGTTATAACAGTTAAATCCCACAAACACTTGCTAACTATTTGGGCTATTACAAAATTAGAATAGAACATATAGAATATACATTGTTGAGATTTGAGTGTGCGCTCTCTCTTTCTCTCACTATCGTAGTTTTAATCTAAGTTCACAGTCAGCGGTAGATTTATTAATAGCACCTTGTCGATTCTTCTCTCCAAGATGCTTCCACATTTACATAATCATTACGCAGCATTTCCTCCTCAAACGCCACCTGTGTGCCAACACTTCCTGTGTGTTTTACAGACTCATCCCTCCACTGAACCAGCTCGATCTACTGAGAAACCTGAAGAGCAAATCTGGCCTCTCCTTCAGGTAAAAGATTAGAAATGGCTCATTCTGTGCTCAGTTTTGCTTTCAGGTAAATTTATAAATGTGAATAATTTGTTGTGCTTCTTAGAATGAGAATATAATGCACTTTTCAGTTATCAGATGTTTACAATATAAAATCATGGCAACAGGGTTGACATTTCAAGATCCTGACAAACCTAAGAAAATATAAGAAAACATGACTTTAACTTGTACTTGAGTTCATGTCTTAAAGTAGGTTAAGACATCATTTTTTTTATTATTATTATGTATTTACTTTTTATGAAAAACTTCATTGCTTTACAAATGGTTAAAGGGGTTTACTCATAATGGAGAGATTCAATTTCATTTTTTTAATGTCATCTATGATCTAAAATATGTATAGAGACAATAAAGATAAAATGCAAGCTTTTCTATCTATATAATCACCACAACTTGCATATCTTCTAATATACCAAGAAGTAGAATTTCTGTTGATGTGTTTCGACAGATGCCTTTATTAACATAGTAAAAGTTGCTATAAGCTATTCATTGTTAGTCATTTCATTTCTTATGTATTTGCATATAAAGGACACAAATGCATCGGTTCTGTAAAATGACGCAAATACAACTTAATGTCAATCAAGTGTTTGAGCATATTTAGTTGTTTGTTTGTTATCATCTATTATAGTACGTGTTATCTGTATTATAGTAAGTGTTTAGTTTGATGAAGGATTTCATTTATATTTATGCACATTATTTTTTTTTTCCAACGCAGGAAGGAAAACCAGCCCGAACCGTCTCCAAGGTTAGTGCCAAAATTTAAGCCTCAATGTGCTCACTACAAACAAATGGTCAAATGTAACTCTTGTTTCTGCATGCATCATATCAGTACTTTGTTTATCTTTGTCTGCTTTTCACAGACGATGCGTGCAAATATTACACCCGTCCAATTCCAGGCCAGTAACATGTGTTCACTTCAATGCACACGTTAGTTATGTGCGTGTCTATGTGTGCATTGGTTTGAGTTTGTTTGTGTTCAAACAGATGTGCATCATTTAATGTGGGCATAAGCACATCAATACTTCCGCCCACATTTTCAGCTAAACACTAAAACTCTAAAACATGTTTTGAAGAACGCTTATAATAACTTTCATTAATAAGTCACAAACAAACACGAGAAACTATGGCACAATGTTTAACAGACCAGAGGTTCGAGTTCTTTAAAATATGAGTATTTGTAATATATAAATATTGAAAGTAATTATGCAGTAAATAGAATTAAAAATGCATGGAGAAATTTCATGTAACTCACTAGCACTTTTCATTAATTTCTTACATATTTTCAATATGTCAAAAAAAGAATTGACAACGGGCAAACACAACGTTCAATTATTGCACTTATACCACATGTTTTATATGCATTTCTCTAGAATGCTTGATTGTGATTGGTCAATGGCAGCATTCTGTGATCAAATAGTTTTGCATAATGATAATGTTAAACTGTATAATTGACTCTTCGCTAAGCTCCGCCCCCCTTGGTTACGGTTGCTCGCTCTGACAAGCTCTGCAGAACTCCTCATTGGAATGAATGGGAGAATGCTGTGAACGACGCAGTTTTTGGCAAACTATTCTCATAAACGGAATGGATAATATTTTTACGTGGGCTGATATGAAGTGTGGCATTGTAATGCATATTTATCTGAAGTTTTTTGTGAAAGAAATTAAGTTACACAGCAGTTTGATTAAAATCTGTGTAGACTGTGAATTAGAATCAAGGCAAACGATTATTAGTCACATGAAAAGAGGAAAAACTTCATTTAATAGTGATTACACCTCTAATAACATCAGTGAACAGAGCTTTTTATAACGTCTCATAACACACTCATTATGATGCTGTGAACTGTTTATCTACTCTTGCTTTTACTATGACTTTAAATGAATTAACGTTCAGTTAGTAGCTTTAATTTACCTTGGAGCAAATGTACACTGACTGGCCAAAAAAAAGTCACATACTCTAATATTCGTTGGACCGCCTTTAGCTTTGATTACCTTATGCAACATCACAACATTTATTTCTGTCCAGAGTTGCATTTATTGTTGTATTGATGACGGGAGAGTCGAAACACTGTTTTTGGCCAGGCAGTGTAGGTGTCGTTGCAGATGTTATATGTTCATTTGGGAATGAGGGCTGGCACAGTTTAATCCATATCACGCTCTTCTCCAGATTTATTGAAGGATTATTTAATAAAAAAGAAAGAAAAACACTGCATCTGTCCGCTCTGGGTAACTAGTGTCTCTATTATAAATGACCCGGCAACAACGTGTTTGACGTTTTTTTTATTACTTTGATAAAATCCTTCTTAAAAGGACTCAAACACACATTACTTCCATAGGCTGTCATTAGAAAATACCAAACGTGTGTCAGAGTACTGGCGGCAGGGCAACAGTTGCTAAGACAGGATTGGTCAGAAGCACTTGTAGGGCGGGGCTTAGCGAAGGGTCAACTGGAACACCCTTCACGAAGTTCTACATGTTCCTCAACACTTGTGCGTATGTTTAGCCATGTAATACGCAGGATAATGTACAGTCAGCTGGTCGTTATTGCAAAATAACCTCAAGATGTCAGCCAATCAGAATCAAGAATTCATCCATGCTGTGGGCTACAATGTATAGTATATTTTCAAGAGTTTTAGAAATTCAACAAGTTGATCTGTTTCTGTAAAAGCTCATAAAATGTGCAATTACTGTGCAACAGCACATTTAATGCCAACATTGTGAATACTGATAAAGTAACATTGTATCACAGGTAAACCACACTGCAAACCGTCAGTCGCTAACGTTTGAACCCTTGTGCTCTTCTCAGTCAGAAGGTGAGCTTGAAAGACCGTGTGTTTTCCAGTCCAAAAAACTCTGCGACTAAAGGGAAGAGTTCCCCTCAGGGCCAGCAGCCGCTTCGACGCTCGCCCAGCGCAAACAGCATCGAGGACAGTCCCTCCAAAGTCCCCAAGAGCCTCAGCTTCGGTGACCGCAGTCGCGCTCGACAGGCCTTCCGCTTTAAAGGGGCTGCGTCACGCCAGAACTCGGAAGGTGAGGGATGCTGACCCATTTCTGTGTACGTGTACGCTTTGGTTGTGGTTTTGTCATTGTAGGTTTAATCAGTGTATATGTAGGGAACATTTGGTCATTTCAGATGCATTTGATCCATTATAACAGTTACTAATGGTTAAAAGTTCAAGCGCAGGGGGCCTGGGTATCTCAGCGAGTATTGACGCTGACTATCACCCCTGGAGTTGCGAGTTCGAATCCAGGGCGTGCTGAGTGACTCCAGCCAGGTCTCCTAAGCAACCAAATTGGCTCGGTTGCTAGGGAGGGTAGAGTCACATGGGGTAACCTCCTCGTGGTCGTGATTAGTGGTTCTCGCTCTCAATGGGGCGTGTGGTGAGTTGTGCGTGGATCGTGGAGAGTAGCATGAGCCTCCACATGCTGTGAGTCTCCGAGGTGTCATGCAGAGCGAGTCATGTGATAAGATGCACGGACTGACGGTCTTAGAAGCGGAGGCAACTGAGACTTGTCCTCCGCCACCCGGATTGAGGTGAGTAACCGTGCCACCATGAGGACCTACTAAGTAGTGGGAATTGGGCATTCTAAATTGGGAGAAAAGGGGATAAAAATGTTTTTTTTTTTTTTAAGTTCAAGCGCAACAAGCAGAAATCCTTAAACAATCAACCCCTTGTTGCAGGTTCATTACAAGTTGAACTATTATTTCAAGTTTAAAACATTATTTTGACTTCAGTTTTTTAAATGCCAGTTACAGTAATGCACTTTCAATGCAAGTCTATGAAGCGACATAATAAACACTAAAATGCACACTGTTTCAAGCAATTATACATGATAAACATGAGTGATAAAACCACTTTTATCTGCAAAGTTATATCCAGTATTTCAGCTCCTGTTATGACCTTGCAAAGCTAGAAATATGAACATATTTGCATGATACATGAGAAAGGCTTTTTAACAGAGAAAAATGTAAACAAAGGGATTACTAAAAAAGTTGATCCGCTTAGAAAAGTAGTCTCACCACAATAATGATGATTTAAACAACTTTACAGCTCAAATAATATAATTATTTTTAAGGATGAATTTATGTGAGTGCTTGAACAAAAATATGAGCTGCACATTCTGCCTTTAATTGAAGTGCAAGCCCTGTCGTACATACGTACATACATTGTAAGAACAGTATGCAACCGTTTGCTTTTTGTAAAAGAAAAAAAACTATTGAAATTATTATTATTATTATTATCAAATGCTGTTGAGTTGAACTTTGGGAGCATTCTTTAAACCCCAGGTTAATAGGTTTGCTGGATGTCATGTAGATTAAACATTGAGGAGTGGTTGAGGAATTAAAAAACATAATTTTAAACTGATTATGCATGTGGTCGTACATCTAAGAGCGAGACGGTAGAAAAATAGAAAATACACTCTAGATAGATTTGATCAGTTCTACACATCAGGATTCTTATTCTGTCTTTTTTTGTGTGTGTGTCATTGCATGCAATTTCTTAAGAGTGTTGTCATAATCAAGGTATTTTTTTAAGCTGTCTGTATTATTTGTCAATATAAAGTTTATCATAGCCTAATGAGTCATGTTGCTTCTTCTGCACGTGTTTTTGTGGCCTATGTATGTGTGGTGAAAGAGTAGGATTAGTTGCTGATTATTAGCTCATTATTCTTTGAGCTTTAACTTTTTAATAATTTATTTAAATAAGTAGCTAGTCACTTTTATGATTGGTATGATTATATGATTTCATGGCATACATTATGACATTAATATAAATTATTTTACATACCAATCATAATATTTGGCCTGATTCATTATAGTGTGTGTGTGTGTGTGTGTGTGTGTGTGTGTGTGTGTGTGAGTATTGCGATTTTATTTATGATAAAGCTGTAAGTTTGTGCTTTGGTTACACTTTCCACAAAGTGCAAATTCAATGATTATTACACTTCCACACTGCAAAAATTATTTTCTTGTTCATTTAGTGAAAGAGGATACATTTACTTGAGAAGCAAAATTGAGAGAATATATCTTGACAACTTTATTCTCCGTACCTCTTTAGAAAATAGTATTTTCTCCTGTTTTAAGAGTAAACCCCTCAATGTTTTGTTAGATTTATTTAATGAACTTAATGATGTTTTGAATATTTTACCATATGAACCTGTGTAATCCACATGTCTGTTTATGATTTTCAACCCTTGTTTTCTTAAATGAATGTGGATCCTGATGCTGTCTTTCCATTTCTTTGTTGGATGCTGATGCTAAAGTTCTCATTGAGATGCAAGAGGAAGATTTGAGACACAGGAACTCTCCAGGTCAGGCAATCCAGATGGGTGCGCTCCCATAAAACATGTACCTCAAATGAAACTGTGCAGCTTAACTCACAGCTTAACTACCAGTCTTGGTTTGGGTTGTCTTTAATTTCATTTCATAATTTCATTTATTTTTATTTTATTTTATTATTTTATTTTATTTTATTTTATTTTATTTTATTTTATTTTATTTTTAATTTAATTTAATTTAATTTAATTTAATTTAATTTAATTTAATTTTAATTTTATATAATTTTATTTTATTTTATTATTTAATTAAATTTCATTTTATTTTATTTGTAACACTTTACAATAAGGTTCCATTCGTTAACATTAGTTAACGCATTAGGTATCATGAACAAACAATTAACAATGTGTTTTTACATCATTTATTAATGATTGTTAATGTTAGTTAATAAAAAAAGTTAAAAAATGTTTTGCAGACTACCGCCCCTGGAGTCACGAGTTCAAATCCAGTGTGTGCTGAGTGACTCCAGCCAGGTCTCCTAAGCAACCAAATTGGCCCGGTTGCTAGGGAGGGTAGAGTCACATGGGGTAACCTCCTCGTGGTCGCTATAATGTGGTTCTCGCTCTCAGTGGGGCGCGTGGTAAGTTGTGCGTGGATGCCGCGGCGAATAGCGTGAAGCATCCACACGCGCAAGGTCTCCGCGGTGACGCTCAACAAGCCACGTGATAAGATGCGTGGATTGACGGTCGCAGACGCTGAGGCAGCTGAGATTCGTCCTCCGTCACCCGGATTGAGGCGAGTCACTACGCCACCACGAGGACTTAGAGCGCATTGGGAATTGGGCATTACAAATTGGGGAGAAAAAAAAATAAAAAAATGTTCATTGTTAGTTCATGTTCATGTTGTATTAACTAATGTTAACATGTACAACTTTTGATTTTAAACATGCATTACTATATGTTGTAACTAATATTAACAAAGATATAATAAATGCTTAAGTGTTGTTCATTGTTACTTCATGTTAACTAATGTTGTTAACTCATGTTAACAGATGGAACCTTATTGTAAAGTGTTACTATTTGTTTTAATTTATTAATTTATTTTTTTTTTTGTTTATTTGAGCTTTGTAGAATTATTATAACAGTTACAAAAATGTAGACGTAAGCTGTAATATGAAACATCTCTCTTTAATTTCCAGTGACAGATAATTGCGTTTCATTAATTTAATTTGTTACACTTTACATTAAGTTTGTATTTGTTAGCATTACTAAATGCATGAGTTATTATGAACTAATGATGAACAATATTTTTAACAGCATTTATTAATCCTGGTTAATGTTAATTAATAAAAATACTATTGCTCATTCTTTTTTCATGTTCGTTTATATTGCATTAACTAATGTTTTTTTTTACTTGTTTTGTTTTGTTTTGCATTTGCACATGATAAAAGTAATAATAATCAAGATCAACAAGTCCTGGAAACGTATGTTCATTGTTAGTTCATGTAAATTAACTATTGTATACAAATACAACCTTATTCTAAAGAGTTACCGTTACATTGTTTCTGATTCTGTAATAATTGTTCTAAACACTGAGTCTTTTAATAAGTAAAGCTTGTAACGTGAAGTGAGCTGTATGTTGTATATTAATTGCAGTTGAGTTTCATTCAAAATGAGGATTAGAGGTTTGAACTCTCAGTTTGATACAGCATGCTAAATGCATTTCCCCATTTAAAGCCACAGTACATAAGATGTTCATAAAGGACTGAATTACTCAGGACAGCTGGGGTGAATTTAGAGCTCTGTGATTGTGAATTTAGTGCAGCTGCTGGAATCCAATTCTGGTTTTATTTTTTCTTTATTATCATTTTTCTATCTTGAAACTATCTGTTATTCAGACACTATAAAGCACAGAGATACCAAACATGGCAATAATCACAGATCTCATTCTGATTATGACAGCTGTCAGAGGATACAGGGACCACTTTAGATTAGGTGGCCTTAATTACTATGTACTTAACCATTTGATACAATGTACTTATTATGTACATGTTGTTGCATTGTAATTAAATTTAAAGTACTTGCATTTAATTGCGTTTGTAGTTCCAAATTTAACTTTACCCCTAACCCTACCCTTACTCCTAAACCTAACTCGGACAAATCAAATCACTTTTATTGACACACAACCATATGCACAAGTGCAACAGTGGGTGAAAGTCTTGGGTGCAGTTCCGAGTAACATAGCAGTCATGAGAGTGATGAGACATAGAGCAACTTACAATAAACATCAGATTTACACAACACAATTTACAAAATTAATATACACATAATTCCACGAAACACGATAATAATATACAATGTACAGTATACAATACACACATTGTATAATATTATTGTGTTGTGTAAATCTGATGTTTATTGTTACTCTAACCCATAACCATAACCTGACACTTACTCCTAAACCTAACTCTAACCCCTAATCCTAAATCAAACCCTAACCTTACTCCTAAACCTAACTCTAACCCCCTAATCCTAACCCTAACCCTTACTCCTAAACCTAACTCTAACCCCTAATCCTAAATCAAACCCTACCCTTACTCCTAAACCTAACTCTAACACCTAACCCTACCCTCACTCTTAAACCTAACTCTAAAGCCTAATACTAACACAAACCCTACTCTTACTCCTAAACCTAACTTTAACGCCTGATCCTAACCCTACCCATACTCATAAACTTAACTCTAATGCCTAATACGAACACAAACCCTACCCTTACTCCTAAACATAACTCTAAAGCCTAATACTAACACAAACCCTAATCTTACTCCTAAACCTAACTCTAACCCCTAATCCTAACCTTAACCCTACCCTACCTTACTCATAAACATAACTCTAACCCCTAACCCTACCCTTACTCCTAAACCAAACTCTAATCCTACCCCTACCCTTACTCATAAACATAACTCTAACCACTAATACCAACACAAACCCTAATCTTACTCCTAAACCGAACGCTAATCCTAACCATACCCTTACTCCTAAACATAACTCTAACCACTAATACTAACACAAACCCTAATCTTACTCCTAAACCTAACTCTAACCCCTAATCCTAACCTTAACCCTACCCTATCTTACTCATAAACATAACTCTAACCCCTAACCCTACCCTTACTCCTAAACCGAACTCTAATCCTACCCCTACCCTTACTCATAAACCTAACTCTAACCCCTAATCCTAACCTTAACCCTACCCTACCTTACTCCTAACTCTAACCCTACCCTTACTACTAAACCTAACTCTAATCCTAACCATACCCTTACTCATAAACATAACTCTAACCACTAATACTAACACAAACCCTAATCTTACTCCTAAACCTAACTCTAACCCCTAATCCTAACCTTAACCCTACCCTACCTTACTCCTAACTCTAATCCTACCCTTACTCCTCCACCTAACTCTAACCCCTAACCCTACCCTTACTCCAAAACCGAACTCTAATCCTAACCCTACCCTTACTCATAAACCTAACTCTAACCCCTAATCCTAACCTTAACCCTACCCTACCTTACTCATAAACATAACTCTAACCCCTAACCCTACCCTTACTACTAAACTGAACTCTAATCCTAACCCTACCCTTACTCATAAACCTAACTCTAGCCCCTAATCCTAACCCTAACCTTTACTCTTAAACCTAACTCTAACACTAATACTAACACAAACCCTACTCTTACTCCTAAACCTAACTCTAACCCCTAATAATAACACAAACCATACTCTTACTCCTAAACCTACCTCTAACACCTAATTCTAACCTTAACCCTACCCTACCTTACTCCTAAACCTGACTCTAATCCTAACCCTACCCTTACTCATAAACCTAACTCTAACCCCTAATCCTAACCTTAACCCTACCCTACCTTACTCATAAACATAACTCTAACCCCTAACCCTACCCTTACTACTAAACCGAACTCTAATCCTAACCCTACCCTTACTCATAAACCTAACTCTAGCCCCTAATCCTAACCCTAACCTTTACTCTTAAACCTAACTCTAACACTAATACTAACACAAACCCTACTCTTACTCCTAAACCTAACTCTAACCCCTAATAATAACACAAACCATACTCTTACTCCTAAACCTACCTCTAACACCTAATTCTAACCTTAACCCTACCCTACCTTACTCCTAAACCTGACTCTAATCCTAACCCTACCCTTACTCATAAACCTAACTCTAACCCCTAATTCAAACCCTAACCCTACCCTTACTATTAAACCTAACTCTAACACCTAATCCTAAACTTAACCCTACCCTTACTCCTAAACCTAACTCTAACCCCTAATCCAAACCCTAACCCTACCCTTACTCCTAAACCTAAATCTAACCCCTAATCCTAACCTTAACCCTACCCTTACTCCTAAACCTAACTCTAACCCCAATTCTAACCTTAACCCTACCCTACCTTACTCCTAAACCTAACTCTAATCCTAACCCTACCCTTACTCATAAACCTAACTCTAACCCCTAATTCAAACCCTAACCCTACCCTTACTATTAAACCTAACTCTAACACCTAATCCTAACCTTAACCCTACCCTTACTCCTAAACCTAACTCTAACCCCTAATCCAAACCCTAACCCTACCCTTACTCCTAAACCTAACTCTAACCCCTAATCCTAACCTTAACCCTACCCTTACTCCTAAACCTAACTCTAACACCTAATCCTAACCTTAACCCTACCTTTACTCCTAAACCTAACTCTAACCCCTAATCCTAACCTTAACCCTACCCTTACTTCTAAACCTAACTCTAACCCCTAATCTTAACCCTAACCCTACCCTTACTCCTAAACTTAAATCTAACCCCTAATCCTAACCCTACCCTTACTCATAAACCTAACTCTAGCCCCTAATCCTAACCCTACCCTTACTCCTAAACCTACCCATACCTCACCTTAACAGCAGCAGAAAATGTGGGAACTTTGCAGAACAACATGTAGTTACACAGTAAATACATAGTGTTGTATGTATTTAATATTAGTACATAGTAGTTAATGCCACCTAATATAAAGTGTCAGTCTGTAAAATCTTACATGCTTAGTGCTTTAAATGCTTAATTGTCCAGTGTGCTTTCCATTTGAGTTTGAAAGATTTCATATGTATTTATGTTGTTTTGTTTGCATGTTCAAATTTGCATACCTTTGGAAACATTTAGAATGATGTACTGTTTATATTTATATATATTTTTTAAAAAGTCTAAATATATTTATTCAAAAAAGGTTCTATATAAAATAATTTTAGTGTAAAAGCTGCTGCTAATGATCAGTCTAATTCTATTACCAGTACTAAAGTTCCACAACTTGTGAAATATATTCAGTGTCGTTAAATACTGTATATATTTTGAGATTGCTACAAAAACACTTTTCAAAAAGGTTATATATTAGTTAACGCATTAGTTAGCATAGATAACAACTAAGAACAAAATACCCATACAGCAGTTGTTATCTTGGTTAATGTTACTTCATTTCTACACATAAACAGATAAAAAAAATATAAGTTAAAAGTTCATTAAAAGTTGTATGCATTAACACTAGTTAATGTATTATGAACTAACAATGAAAAAAAGAGTACATTTCCAAAATAATATTAACCAATATTAATACAAAGTTGTTGTTCATCATTAGTTAATGACTTACTTAATTAATTAATGTTAACACCATCAATTGTTTTTTTATTTATTAATGTATATTGATGAAATGCGTCAATCTTAAACATGGGCAACAATATTTTTGGAGCGCATATAGAACCTTAATGTTAGGTGTTAGCAGAAATAGTTCACATGAAGTGAATTTACATTAAAGTCCTTGTAAAATATACTGTATATAAACATTGCAAAGACACATTTCACATTGCACTTACAGTTGTGCTCAAAAGTTTGCATACCCTTGGAGAGTTGGTAATATATGTACCATTTTTAAAGAAAACATGAGTGAGCAGGCAAAACACATTTCTTTTATTTCTTATGGGATTCATATTCAACTGTAGGTTATAACAGAATGGCATAATCATAAAACAAAACATGGCAACAAAGCAAAAAATGAAATGACCCCTGTTCAAAAGTCTGCATACCCTTAGTTCTTAATACTGTGTATTACCCCCTTTAGCATCAATGACAGTGTGCAGTCTTTTGTAATAGTTGTCTATGAGGCCCCAAATTCTTGCAGGTGGTATAGCTGCCCATTCGTCTTGGCAAAATGCCTCCAGGTCATGCAATGTCTTTGGTCATCTTGCATGAACCGCACGTTTGAGATCTCCCCAGAGTGGCTCGATGATATTAAGGTCAGGAGACTGTGATGGCCACTCCAGGACCTTCACCTTTTTCTGCTGTAACCACTGGAGGGTCAACTTGGCCTTGTGCTTAGGGTCATTGTCATGCTGGAAAGTCCAAGAGCGTCCCATGCGCAGCTTTCGTGCAGAAGAATGCAAATTGTCTGCCAGTATTTTCTGATAACATGCTGCATTCATCTTGCCATCAATTTTCACAAGATTCCCTGTGCCTTTAGAGCTCACACACCCCCAAAACATCAGTGAGCCGCCGCCATGCTTCACAGTGGGGATGGTATTCTTATCACTACAGGCCTTGTTGACCCCTCTCCAAACATAGCGCTTATGGTTGTGACCATAAAGCTCTATTTTGGTCTCGTCACTCCAAATTACAGTGCTCCAGAAGCTGTGAGGCGTGTCAAGGTGTTGTCGGGCATATTGTAACCAGGCTTTTTTGTGGCTTTGGCGCAGTAAAGGCTTCTTTCTGGCAACTCAACCATGCAGCTCATTTTTTTTGTTCAAGTATCGTCGTATTGTGCTCCTTGAAACAACCACACCGTCTTTTTCCAGAGCAGCCTGTATTTCTTCTGAGGTTACCTGTGGGTTTTTCTTTGTATCCCGAACAATTCTTCTGGCAGTTGTGGCTGAAATCTTTCTTGGTCTATCTGACCTTGGCTTGGTATCAAGAGATCCCTGAATTTTCCACTTCTTAATAAGTGATTGAACAGTACTGACTGGCATTTTCAAGGCTTTGGATATCTTTTTATATCCTTTTCCATCTTTATAAAGTTCCATTACCTTGTTATGCAGGTCTTTTGACAGTTCTTTTCTGCTCCCCATGGCTCAGTATCTAGCCTGCTCAGTGCATCCACGTGAGAGCTAACAAACTCATTGACTATTTATACACAGACACTAATTGCAATTTAAAAAGTCACAGGTGTGGGAAATTAACCTTTAATTGCCATTTAAACCTGTGTGTGTCACCTTGTGTGTCTGTAACAAGGCCAAACATTCAAGGGTGTGTAAACTTTTGATCAGGGCCATTTGGGTGATTTCTGTTATCATTATAATTTAAAAAGGAGCCAAACAACTATGTGATAATAAATGGCTTCATATGAACACTATCCACTACTATTTTCAAAATCAATGCCAAAATTTAAGTTAGTAACATTAATGTTTGAACGATGATTTTTTTTCTTGTTATTTATTTTTTTCTGATTTTAACTTTTACCCATTGTAATTCAGCATACTGTTTTACTGTTTAGTAATTATACTGACATGAAATACTGTAGTTCTCTGTCATTTATGAATGGCTATATATTTTTTTCGAAGCCATAATTCTTCATTTTTTTTGTTTCTTTTTGGAAAAAGAAACAATATTTAGAGTAGTGTTCATGCTTGATAAATGTGTTACAGAAGTAACAGATAACCTTCTGATATCTCATTAGTGTTCAGAATTCAAAATGCGCCTTTACTTGAATGTAACCGTTGTGTTTAAAATCTGAGTTTAACATATCACATTACATGAAAGGTTATAATTTCTCTGAAGGGGAATAAATATTTGAAGCTTTGGATTAATGCACTGAAAGAATCATTAGATTATAGAATTTAAAGGGGTTTTCAGCATTTGTTTACAGAACACAGTCTGGTTTAGTAGTGTATTTGATCAAGTTACCCCTTCACAATCTTTTTCTAGTCCATCTTTGTAATTGTCTTTGCAAAAGAGTTTGTTAAACTGTAAAGTCACAAGACTAGTGCAACTTTTCAACGTAACGTCTACAGCCACAGTTCAGCTTCAGAGAACTCATTGGATAATCATTTGAGAAAATTCCAATTATTATTAGTCACATTCAGTTTGTTCCTTGAAGCTTCTAGATTTTAAGCAGGTCTGTTTTGTTGTTGTTTTCTGGTCAGTCGTTTGTAATTATCCTTTATCAACATTTGCGTGTTCTTGTTCTAGAATCATGACTCACATTACGCCCACAGCAGATCCCATCATCCTATGATCTCAAAACAATACCTGCGAACTGAATTCAATGTGGCTGCAGACCTGCAAGTGAGAAAATCTGGTTAGACTTTGATGAGAAAAAATGATCTAAATGCAATCTGAAGACATCGTGATCGCATCGCAGACCTGTAGAAACCTCATTAGACTCGTTTCAGGTGTCATAATTCACTCGAGGCTTTGGAGCGCTACAGTTGTTGAAGGCTCTGTGGTTTATTTGGCATAATAAACACAGGTAGATTTATTTTTACACACCTGCCCTATGCCAGATGGTCTGCTAAGAAATGAGAACACTGCTGACTCTGTGGCCCAAATGACTGAAGCAATCAGTATTTACATGGATATAATAAGAAATGGGGCTGCGTTAGTTTTATGGGTTAGACTCTTATGTGTTCTCAACTGGTGGGTTTTTGAAGAGTACTGTAAGAGTTTTTTTTTTTGTGTGTGTGTGTGTGTGTGTATATATATATATATATATATATATATATATATATATATTGAAAACTATATATACTGTATGTACTTAAAATATTTTTGAGAAGCAAAATGACAAAAGATATTATCTTGTTTTCAGACAGATCTAACACAGTTTAGTGGGGTTTATGCTAAAAACAAGAAAACATTTTTTATAATGGGGTGTGAAAAATAAATCATTTTCTTACTGAGGATTTGTCTTATTTTCCAGTAAAAATATCTAAACATCCATAAAACAAGGAAAAAATATTACTTTCGAAGAAAAAATGGCATGAGATATTAAATCTTGTTTTCAGAAAAAAAAAAAAAAAAAGAACTTTGACAATGGGGAAAAATTATTATTATTTTTTTTTTTACTTTTCAATTAAGTTTTCTTTTTTTCTAACCCCATTGGCATTTATTTTTTACTTTTTCTGAAAACAAGACAAAAATATCTTATTTTGTTTTGCTTCTCAAATAAATGAAACTTTTTTTTAAGACTTTTTAGATTTTTTTTACAGGAAAACTGTAAAACTTTATAGGGAGGTGCCATCCCCCCACAAGATGCCACCTTGGGCAACTACCCATGTCGCCCATGCCTAAACCCGCCACCGCCGGCATGGGAGGTGGGTGCGCTAACAAGGGGGCTAATGGCTACAGCCTCTAGCATCAGTCGCTAGTGCACCTCTTGAAGTCAGGAGAGAGAGGTTCATACATACTGCACAGCTATCTATCAGCTGGCCCCCATTACACTCACCCCTCTAAACTCACTCCCATCTGGGTCATGGCACCAATGTGATGCTGCTGTTCTGTCCAATCCGTAAGGGACTCAAACCAGCATCTCCGGCATGGGAGGCGGTGCGCTAACAAGGAGGCTAAAGGCTACAGCCTATAGCATCAGTCGCTAGTGCACCTCTTAAGGTCAGGGGAGTGAGGTTTATACACATTGCACAGCTATCTATCAGCTAGCCACTGTTACACTCTCCCCCCTAAACCTCACTCCCATCTGGGTCAGGGTACCATTGTGACGCTCCTGTTCTACCCGCTCCGTATGGGACTCGAACCGGCATCTCTGGCATGGGAGGCAGGTGCGCTAACAAGGAGGCTAATGGCTACAGCCTCTAGCATCAGTCGCTAGTGCACCTCTTGAGGTCAGGAGAGTGAGGTTTATACATATTGCACAGCTATCTATCAGCTGGCCCCCGTTACACTCACCCCTCTAAACTCACTCCCATCTGGGTCACGGCACCAATGTGATGCTCCTGTTCTGTCCACTCCATACGGGACTCGAACCAGCATCTCCGGCATGGGAGGCGGGTGCGCTAACAAGGAGGCTAAAGGCTACAGCCTCTAGCATCAGTCGCTAGTGCACCTCTTGAGGTCAGGAGAGTTAGGTTTATACACATTGCACAACTATCTCTCAGCTGGCCCCCATTACACTCACCCCCCCTAAACCTCACTCCTATCCAGGTCACGGCACCATTGTGATGCACCTGTTCTACCCGCTCCGTATGGGACTCGAACCAGCATCTCCAGCATGGTCGGCGGGTGCGCTAACAAGGAGGCTAAAGGCTACAGCCTCTAGCGTCAGTCGCTAGTGCACCTCTTGAGGTCAGGAGAGTGAGGTTTATACACATTGCACAGCTATCTATCAGCTGGCCCCTGTTACACCAACCTTAATGTAACAATAAAATGTAACTCCTTACCCAGACACTAAACATAACCATGCTTTGCTGTTTTGTACCACGGAAGAAAGAGAAGCCTCCATGTTATAAACACGTGTTTGTGAGATTTTTTTCTAAATTTAACCCCTTACCCAAACTCCATACCTAAACCTAACCATAAAGTGGAAATCCTTTCCATGATTTAAATCCGTTTTGTGGACCACAGAAGAAAGGAAAATTAGCAGGAGACGAGGGAAACATCTATGATTGGTAGGTCGGTGTAAAGTCATCAATTCATACATTTTAAGTCGTACGATATTGCACGATTTTGCCATCAAATTAGTACAAATTATCATGAGACTTATCAGAGATAGAATGAAGTTAAATGAAAGGTTATGGGTTTGTTGACTAACTCTAGAGTCCTCCTGTCCATGTTGTGTTTTTTAGAGGCCAGCCTGCCTGGAGAAGACATTGTTGATGACAATAAGAGCTGCCATTGTGAGTTTGTCCCTCAGGATTTAACGCCAGGAATAAAAGTTACCATCAGGGCTGTGTGGTAAGCAAAGATGAGAGGGATCCCAATACCCATCAGACTTGTATATTATTAAAAAATAACATACAAGTCTGCATCTCTAAAGATAACTTTATGAGCTCATATTGTACCTGAATGTACGTAAGTTACAAAAACTTGTTACATTCAATATTTTGAATCTTTTGTTACACACCTTCATTGCTCATATTCATGCCAGCAACTCTTTACGCATGCAACATTTTGAATATTAAAGTGTCGGTATCATTGTATAAGCTCAAGAAAATGTAGCAGTCTCTGGGACATGGTTAAGGGCTATTTGGGTGAATCTTATGAAAACCTGTCCAGGTCATATTTAAGCTCAAAGTCAAAAGAGAAAAAAAAGAGAAACTTTATTTTGCATAAAGAAAATTACGCTGTATTTTTGGACTATAATTGTTTGCGTTGTCACATTTCCCAACACCCCTCTCCATGACAATTAAGCACTGCAATGCATATATTTTTTACTGTATTGCAGTTAAAAAAAAATACATGTAATACAATGTTTTTTTGGGAACACTTTGCAATAAGCTTGCATCCAATAGCATTAGTAAACTTCATAAGTTACTATAACAAACTTATAATAAACAATATTTTAAACCAATATTAATAAATGTTGTAGTTTCTACATACAGTATGCTAATATATTTTATACATTAAAAGTTGTATGCTTCAACATAAGTAAATGCAACATTAAAGGTGCAGTATGTAAGATTCAGAAACCCTTGTTATTAGTGACACCTGTGGTCGTTATGTGAACTGCAGCAGCTACGTGTTGCTCGTACTCGTGCACACACTCCATAGGGACTTGAGTGAGCGAGCATCGGACCAAAACAATGACGTAACGTACAAAGAGACTGAACTTGATTCACCGGCATCATGCTGACAGATGAGGTAGCATAATTAAAATGACAGTTATGATTGTTTTACTACAAACTTTTTGACTCTCCAGTGCTGGAACAGGGCTAAAACAAAGTGTGGATATAGGTCTGACTATGCGAGACTGTAGTTTGAAGTAATCACTTTTCTTTGCATGATACATTGACTGCATTTATACGATTGGATATGTCGGCGTTAGCTAGCTAGCCAGCTTTATCAATAGCTGTTAGCTATATTTGGTGGATGATGACAGTAGCTGTTTATCAAATAGACTGTACATTATAAATATGTTGACAATTCAGTATTGATGTGATTCCATCACAACCGTCATGTTGATATATCGATGCGCTATTGTTTTATAATAATAGATTGTATATATTTTCTGTATAACCAAGTTACGTTACACTAATGAATGGAGCTTTCTGCATTATCTTGAACATTGTCTAGCATTCATTTCATGTGTTATTGTAGTTTACCTTGCTGAATAATTACAGATTAACATTGATTATGACAGTTACTGTACAGGCAAGATCAAGTTAGCTGTAATGACACAGATCAATCCTTATGGCACTATATTTCAAATGTTTGCAGTTATGTAAGCTTATCTGTCCAATAAGAAGAATGCCAATTTAGGGTCGGTTTTGATCCCCAAAACTGAACAAAGGTCCCTCCAGGAATCAAATGCCCTGCCGATGTTCACTCTAGTTTTCACTCGGCCACGATCACGTTCCCGCTTAGCCAGACGGGATTCAGTAGATAAATGTTTTTTTGGCTTACTCTGAGTTTGTGTCGGAGTCGGTGTTGTGCTGGGACATTTGCTGGATTCCATCTCTAAGATAATGTTACCTAGTGTTGCAGTTTGTTGTCGCTGTTGAATAGCGGAAGGGAAGCACTGAGGCTCTCAGGTGAGCGCATAAACGTCACATCCTTTGGATTTTCCCGGCAAAACTGACCTGCTCCCTTCCCATGAAAATCAGTTTACAGGCTTTAATAGGCAACCTAGGAAGTCCGGGAAAGGCTAATTTTTTTAAGTTGCGTTACAAGCCGTTCGCACATTGGCAAAAAAAACCTGTTACATACTGCACCTTTAAATAAAATGAACAAACAATTAATTATAGTATTTTGATTAATTAAAAACAGATAGAACATTATTGTAAATAAAACCTTATTGTAAAGTGTTACTGTATTTTTTTTAAAATTATTATTATTGTTTAAATCAGCATAAATTAAAAACATTACAACAAATACTACCATGATGTATGAATACTTTACAGTTTAAATAATATATCATATCACCGACTTCTTGTTTGTAAAGTTTTATTTGTCGTTGCTTGTTTTATCAGTGATAATGTTTGTGACTTGTTCTCTGCAGTGTTATGCGGTTTATGGTGTCCAAGAGAAAGTTTAAAGAGAGTCTGCGGCCGTATGATGTGATGGACGTCATCGAGCAGTATTCTGCCGGACACCTCGACATGCTGGCGAGAATTAAAAACCTGCAGTCCAGGCAAGAGCTGATGCACAAAACAAATCTCAAATCCCTTCACACTCATTCATTCCTCCGTCAGACACAAGGGTGAACACTTCTCATAAATATCACACAACCGTTTGTTTTTCTGCATTTTTGCATGGCCTAGTTTTGATGTTTGTATCTGTCAGAAAACACAGTCGCAATAACTCAACATAATGTGTGCGTGATCTATCCTTTCGTGGTGTTTCATCAAACATGTCCATTGAGAAATATAATTGACAATTTCCCTTATTGAGTTCAAAGTATTGCAGCATATCAATGAAAGCTTCATTTAACAAAAAGAAGAATATTTTGATATCTAATGCAATGACATTAGGACATTTTTAAGTGTAACTTAAGGAAACAAACACTTTTTGGGGTCAGTGCATGGCGCCTTAATATGCAAGATTTCACAGTGTATATTATATACTTTTTATACGTAATGTAAAAGCCATTTCTGTCATGTTCGTCTTATTTTAGGCCAAATGTTCTGTATGAATTAATGTTCACAGATATGTAAATATATTCCTGCTTTAAAGCAAGCACATATTTAAAACAATCAAGGCATACTTTTAACATGTTGATCATCCGATATCAGTGCGCAGCTGTGTGGCGGCATCGGTCAACGATTCATTTCAAGTGTGGGAGTTTTTTGTCGTAATCAATGTCTACTTTTCTGTTCATGTCATAAAGTATGTCTGGAATATATTTTCACATATTGGAATCTCTCAGTATGTTGTGTTGTGTGTTATGTTTATGTTATGTTCGTCTCATGCCGATGTGTCTTGACGTTTGCGCTGGTCCGTGTCACGTCATTGTGCGTTGTACTGTCCTCTCCTCTATTTGCTTCGCCAGGTTAGATATGATATTGGGTCCTCCGGGTCCCAGCACCCCTCGCCAAAAGAAGTGTTCAACCAAAGGAGGCAAAGAGTCGCCCCAGTACCCTTCTAGGTTAGGACGCACCAGACTGCATCTTGCTGGCCTGTCCTGATTATATCTGGATTTGCTGAGAAAAAAAAAATGAAGAAACCTGCTTCTGTTTCAGACTACATTACTAGTAGAAAGTTTGGTCAATTAGTTAACGCAAACTTCCATGGTGCAACATTTTCAGATTCAAGAAAAGTATGGTCTACATCTTGTCAAGCTTGAACTTATACACTGCAAAATCAGTTTCTTAATTAGCACTTTTGTCTTGTTTTCCAGTAAAAATATCTAAACCCAGAAAGCACACGTACATCTCCGATATGACTGTTTAAGAGCATTTCATCTGGAAAGCATCATATACTAATTAACATCTGCTAAACATCTTAAAAAGATCCCATTCTAAAGCATAAACATCTCAGAGACATCTGATGAATCTCCTTCTGACATCCGAGAGGAAATATCTAAGAGACGTATCGCAGATGAGCAAACAATCAAAAAAAAAAAAAGTACTTTTGTCTTGTTTTCCAAATTAAAATTTCGAAACGTCCTTAAATGCAGATGAATTTATTTAGAAAGCAAAACTGCGTATGTTATAAAGATTGTTTTCAGATAATATATCTTGAATTAAGATTATGCATGCTTAAAACAACAAGAAACTGTTTGCCAATGGGGTATGAAAAAAAAGCTTAATTCAAGGACTTGTTTCTTACAACATTGGCAAACAGTTTCATGCATGTACAGTATAAGCTTAACTCAAGGAGTCTTAAAATCCTACGTAGTTTTGCTTCTCAAATAAATTCATCTTTTTTTAAGGACGTTTATATATTTTTAATGGAAAGCAAGACCAAAATACTTGTCTTGAAAATCACTTTTTGCAGTGTAGATGTAAACACACATCAGATAGACGTCTGGATGATGTACGTGTACTATCGGGAAACATTCTCAAAACAAGATACATTGACGTGAGAAGCAAAATTTATAAGGTCATTTTTACATCTTTAAATATTTTAATACGGCATATATAGACATGCTGTATATCTTAAATTAAGTTTATTTTTCATACCATAATGGCAAATACATGTTCTATATATATATATATATAGAACAAGAACAAATTACTTGAGAAGATATTAGGTCTTATTTTTAGAGAAGGGTTAATGCTTAAAACAAGAAAAAACTATTTGTCAGTGACGCTTAAAAAATAAACTTGTTTTCCCTTTTAATCAAGTTTTTTTTCTAACCTCATTGACAAATACATTTTATTTTTATTTTTTTATGTTTTAAGCATAAATGCAACAAAACTGATCGAGGTTTACACTTAAAATAAGATAAAACAATTTGTCAGTAGGCTAAGAAAAATTTATTGAATTCAAGATTAAATACAGCTGCAAGCAGCAATTAAGGAGCCAAGCATATCAACCATTTTTACACACAACAATGGCAAAAAATAAGTAATTAAAGCAATCTGGTCATGATTTTAGGCAAAATGGTTGAAAAACCATGAATATTATCAATTGCAATGGGACATAAAAGCGTATTATTTTTGACCAACAGGTGGCGCTGTAACCAAATTGATATGGTGTGGTCAAGGTGCGGTCTTGATGACACATATAAAGTTTCATGTCAATATGCCAAAGCGTTGCCGAGATAGAGCCTAAAAACCATTCTAGCACCGTGCCATCAAATTCATTGTTGTGTTAAACGAGAACGGTTTGGTCTGTGAAAACGAAATCCATAACTTTTTGTCGGCATGGTCTGAAGGTGGTCTGATTCGATTTTGGTTAAAATCTAACAAACGCTCTAGGAGAAATTCGAAAAAGTAGGTTTTTAAAGTATTTCAAAATGGTGGACAGGAAGTTCGATCGATCATGGCATAATTGGTATCCACATTCTCGACATGACCCATGGAATCTACCAAGACTGATCTCATGACAATAGTACAGTAATCAAAAGTTATTAGCATTTTATGAACATTTGGTATAACTTTTGACCAGAAGGTGGTGCTGTCCCTTCAGGGCATTGTGCCAATGACACATAATGAGTTTCATAACGATATGTCAATGTGTTTGAAAAATAAAGCATTTTACAACAAAATTCTAAATGGGCGACGCCCAAAATGGCCGACATAGGAAAATTTGGTATCATTTGATTCGGCATCCCACACAGAATCTAACAAGACTAGATTTTTAGGTGAAACCGTTCAGAAGTTATAAGCAAAAATATGCATTTTTCATATCTCATGACCACTAGGTGGCGCTGTGCCAAAACTGTGCAGGTACCCTCAGGTCATGGTTGTCATAACACACACCAAGTTTGGTCTGAATACGCTAAAGCATTGCGGAGATATCGCCTCACGTCCAATTTGGCGTGCTCTACGTCCAATTTGTTCGCACGTTATTCGATAACCGTTTGACTAATCAACTTGAATTCCATAAATTTTTGTCAGCCTGGTCTGAAGATGATCTGATTCAATTTTCATGCAAATCGGACAAACGATCTAGGAGGAGTTTGAAAAAGTAGGTTTTTCGAAAAATTCTAAATGGCGGAAAATGACGTCATAGCGTGCAATCGATTCGTCTTCGAGCACTTACGGTTCAAAAGTTATTAGCATAAACGTGTGAAATTTTGGGCAGTTGGTGTCGCTAGAGGGTTTGAGTTAGAGACTCCAAACTTGCTCCAGTTAATGTTCAGACTGTCCTCTATCTGATTCTCAACTTTCCCGCATACGGTTCTATGGGCTGCCATAGACTCAATGGCGGAAGAAGAAGAAGAAGAAGAAAACTAACGATTACAATAGGTGCCTACGCACTTTCAGTGCTTGGCCTCTAATTCTGTGAAAATAAGTCTTAATATTACTTTTACAAATTTGTCTTCTCAAGGCATCTTTTTTTAAGGATGTTTATATATTTTAACTGGAAAACAAGACAAAAATTCTGATTAAGAAAATAACTTTTATGCAATAAATAATTGTATTACTGAGAAGTTATTTTGTAATTTTTCCTGTAAAAATATCTAAACATCCTTAAAAACATAAAATAAAATAAAAATGTGTTGTAGATCACAACGACATAAGATATTCAGTTTTGTTTTCAGGGAAATCTAACAAACTTTAGTGGGATTTATGCTTAAAACAAGACGAAAAAAATGTATTTGCCAATGGGGTAAGAAAAATAAACTTGTTTTTCCTTTGAATATATTTTTCTTAACTCTGTTGACAACCTTGTTTTAAGCAAAAACTTTACTAAATTTTGTTAGATTTCACTGAAAATATGTGGTCATTCTGCTTCTAAAGTTATCTTGTTTTAAGAATGTTTAGACGTTTTTACTGGACAAAAATAGTAAAGACAATTATTTGTATTTTATTTATTTATTTATTTATTTATTTGCAGTGTAAACTACAATATCTACTTGCAATTCTTTTAGGTCGCTAGCTGTTTTCCCATCAATACTAAACACTTGAGGCAGTTTCTAATAAGTTGGCATGGCTAATAAACTCTTAATTAACTTTGTGGCCTTTACTGGTACTAGAAGTAATTACAAGTGTTTTACGGTGACATTTGGTGGAGAGAAGAGAAGGTGAACTTAATGTCACATATGGGTGAGTTACTAGTCATGTAGCTGAACACAAACTGGTTAAGCTAGGTTGCCTGCACCGCTGAATGAAAATGGATAGTGAACTGCAAGAAGCAGCAAATGGAGATGTACTACATGTCCAAATATTTATTTAATTTTATTTAGCCTTGCTTACTCATGCATGTTGGCATGGTATTGTTAAAGGCATGCCATGTAATGCACAATGACTGTCTTAAAATATCAGAATCTTATTTGTTATATTTGTACTTCTATGTTAGTGCTGTTTTCTAGATATCAGCAGGGCATGCTTGATTTTAACTGTTCTGCTGAGTTCGTGCAGTGGTTAATTTAAGAAAACTTTTTAAAGGACTAATTGGTGCAAATTTGAATATAGTTTCAAAACATTTCATGTTTCGAGAATGTATAGAGATGCAGCATCTCTTAACAGACAGACTCCATCATGTACAACTTTGGATAATGTGTCAAATTGATATTCACTTTTGAATGATTTTATTTTCTTACGGCATATGAAGTAATATGCTCATATAGATGAAACATTTTGTGATCTCACATTGACACATGAAATGGCAAATATCAACAGAGAACATCTGTCTGGTGGGCCTGGCTCTTTCTGTCCAATCCCCTCTGTCTATCTGTGTGTGGACACGCCCACTCATTATCATATCCCGCCCTCTGCATGCATTCATTTATATCTCACAATGCTTTCTTTAATCTTTAATATTAAGATTATAGAAGCAGTCATTAATTTGATGTTAAATAGAGTTTTTCTTGGAACAGATCACAGTTCTGCAGATTTTCCCCTAAACAGATTTGTGCACACAACAGTTTTGAGCACTTGATGTGTTGTCAGGTTGTATTCTAGATGTTTCCTATCTGTAAATGAATTATTAGAGTGGATCAGATTGTTGGTCGAGGGGCTCCAATCACAGATAAAGATCGTCCTAAAAGCTCCACAGAGGTAGAGCTGCCTGAAGATCCCAGCATGATGGGTCGACTCGGGAAAGTCGAGAAACAGGTCAGTTACTGTTAAAGGAATATTCCGGGTTCAATACAAGTGAAGCTCAATCAACAGCGTTTGTGACAGTGCTGATTGCCACAAGAATATATTTCGATTCAAGGTGACAGTGAGGCAATTTTTTTAGGGTTTAAAGGCAGAAATGTGAAGCTTATAATGTTATAAAAGCATAATTCTTCTGTTAAAACTGGTGTATTATGTGAGCTGTAAAGTTGTTTAAATCGTTATTTTTAACACATAACTAGTCTGTACTGACTGCTGTATTTCACCCCCATTCATCATAAAATAATTGTTTTACGAGAAAATCAACTATTTTAAATGTGTATATCTGTTAAAAGTTTCTTTTGTTAATTGTTAAAAGTACACTAGCGTATGGATGATCTCAGACCTAACAGACATGATTAAAAGCCACAAAATCCCAATTATGCAATAAACCCACAACCAGGTTTTTTTCCAAGCAAAAGATAATATGATGTTCCCCTGTTGCAGGTGATGTCCATGGAGAGGAAACTGGATTTTCTGGTGAATATCTACATCCAGCGCATGGGCATCCCACAGTCTGAGACGGATGCTTACTTTGCTTCTAAGGAGCCTGACCCGGCTCCTCCATACCACAGTCCAGTGGACCATATGGAGAAGAGTGGCTCCATCACCAAAATCATTCGCTCCAACAGCTCCACCTGCCAGAAGAACTTCGACCCTCCTTCCTTGGCCTGTATCAACCACCACTGCCCACCCTCAACATCCTGGCACCATCACACCCTCCCCGAACCCAGCCAACGGGGCAGTCAGGGCACGTCACCCATGGGCGACCCATCGCTAGTCCGTATCCCTCCACCTCCAGCCCACGAGCGCTCATCGGGTGGACACAACGGAAGCTCTCGCGGGGCCGGACAGCACCATTCTCGTGGGGGTGAAAACAGGGTTGAGGATGGGCGACCGTTGGCTCTTTCAAAACAGCAGCCCGGAGCCGAGAGTGACACATCATTATCCATCCCCTCAGTGGACCACGAAGAACTAGAACGTTCCTTCAGTGGCTTCAGCATCTCACAGTCCAAGGAGAACCTGGACTTCCTCAACAACGCCTACTTTGGTGGCATGTCACGTTGCGCTAAAGTGAGGCCCTACATTGCAGAGGGCGAGTCGGACACAGACTCTGATCTGTGTGCCCCGTCACCCCATTCCGCAACCGGTGATGGCGCCTACGGTGACAGAGGCTAGTCTGGACCCAATTGAGTCTACAAGGATGGTCTCAAAGTGGGATTCAATCCAACCGAAAGCAGCTTCCAGAGCAAAGAACACGCTGAACTTGGCGTGAAGCTAATTTTGAGGGAACCAGTGTGTTTTAAAAGCACTGTTAAATCTCACAGGCACAGCTCTGGAAACAGAAGAAAGGTGGTGATGCCAACCACTGACGTTTGAGAGTGTCTGGTACTAAAGAATGGACATCAGAACTGAAGAAGGCTGTGAAACCAGCGATGACTTTTGGGAACCAAGAATTTTCTTACCCATTCGCTCATACCTCGCCAACCAGCGAGAAGGATGGATGTAAACATAAGGACGCTAAAAAGACATTTGGAGTTGGGAGGGTGAGGAGGACACAATGTCTTGACCATTTCATACATGATGCATTTTCATCCGTAAGAGCACGTACACTCGCACATCGTCATGTTTGGTCACTCACTGGATTAAGGGTTACACTGCGGAAAAATCATTTTCCTATGAGTATTTTTGCCTTGTTTTCCAGGAAAAATATCTAAACATTCTTAAAACAAAATGCATTTACTTGAGAAGCAAAATTGTGTAAGATATTTTGTCTTGTTTTCAGGGAAATCTAAAAAAATGTATATCACTTATGCTTAAAACCCGAAAAAAGTATTTGCCAATGGGGTAAGAAAAAACTTGATTTAAATGGAAAACAAGTTTATTTTCCGTACCCCATTGGCAAATAGTTTTATCTTGTTTTAAGCATAAACCCCACCAAATTTTGTTAGATTCCTCTGTAAATAAGACTTAATATCTCATGCCATTTTTGCTTCTCAAGTAATTTTTTCTTGTTTTAAGGATGTGTTTTAGGATGCAAAATACTCAGTAAGAAATGTATTTTTTTGCAATGTAGTTCACCCCAAAATTCTGTCATTATTTACTTCTCATGTTGTTCCAACCCTGTGTGTTGTCATTTTTTCAGTGGAACACAAAAGGAGATGTTTTGAAGAATCTTCACCTTCATCTTCAGTTTGTAGTGACATCTGTCAAGCTCCAAAAAGCACTTGAATTCTATATTCCAAATCTTCTGTAGCTTTGTGTAAGGAACAGATCAAAATGTAAGTCTTGATCTATGCTGAAACTTTAGGTTTGACGTCACTGAAGTCAAATGCTACTGGTTTTAATATGTGTACGTTTCATCAAAACATTTGGGGGAAAAAACAGTAACATACAAGGTGAGTAAATAATGACAGAATTTTCATTTTGCGGTGAAGTTTCCTGTTAAGAAGCATCTAGCCTGATCTCATACAAATGATGCGAGTGTGGCGACATTTTTACAAAATAACATTACGTGGTTCCTTACACATTCACATCAGTTCCGAGGTGAAATGTACACTGTGTGGCATTAAAAGCAAGTTTTTATGTTCTCCCAAACAGTTTTAAATCAACAAAAGCGACCTCCCTACCCTAAAACTTGAACCTAAACCTAACGGATAGTGTCAATAAGAGCAAATGTGAGATGAAAAACACAACTGCATAATTTTGTGGTGTTGCTATCACACTTTCAGCTCACGTGTGAACTGGCGTGCTCTTCAGGACTCGTATCACATTCCTTTTTGATCGGACTTGAACAAGCTTGTAAATGTAGTTGATTATGTGATGCAAACGTTAAAATGAGTCATGCGCTATAGTAAAAGTGTTTAGATGTCATAAGATAACATTGTGTGAGGAACAGGGCGAAAAGTAAATGTTTATGAACTGATATTCTGCCGTGAGTGTGAATAAAAGTCATTGTTGTTGTAGCGCCTCTAGTGTTCATTTCACCAGGAAACTGACGCGATACGTACAACGAACCACGTAAAAGTCATTTTGCTAAAATGTACGTATATTAATGTGATTCTATGAGACCGGGTTGGAAGTATCACAGTAGCACTATGTTGTCCATGTTTGCTTGTGAATGTACTTCACGACAGCTTGTGAATTTTATAACTGTAACTATTTTATTTTTTGTAAAAAAAAATTTAAAACATACAGCATCAAACAGACATTTCCATCAGATGTATTTCAGATGTTGTATGTATATACCAGATATTCATATTCACCAAACATCTTAAAATAGTACTTATCAAAAATATGCACATATTATAGGAAAGAACAAAATAAAGGAAAGTGTTGGGGAGTGATATTTTCTTTACATCATAATCATTGACTTAATAAATAAAATCAGGCCTATGAGGTGTTACGTAGTTAACCAATTCGTAAGTTTTCCCAGTGTGAAGCAAATTGTTCCAGTTTATGACTGACAAATGCTGTTATCTTCTCCATTTTGTAAATGCCCATTGTAATTTCCATCCATGTATTTAGAGTTGGGCTCTCCTGTGACAACCATTTCCTGGTAAGAGTCTTTTTGCTAGCCACCAGCAGGATATTCATTAAATATTTATCTCTTTTCACCCATTCTTGAGGTATATATCCAAGATATATGGTCTTATTTTCTAGGGGTATTACACATTTAAAAATGTCTTGTAGGGCACTGTGTATCCCTCTCCAATTGTCTTTGACAACGGGGCAACCCCAGAAGATATGGTAGTGGTTTGCATTTTTGTTTCAGCAGTTTCTCCAGCAAACATGAATGTTACTATCATAATAGGATTTCTGAGAGGGTGTAATAAAATACCTTATCAGGGCTTTCCAACCATACTCCCTCCATTTCTGTGAACTGGTGCGCTTCCATTGATACCTCCATATTGTTATCCATTCTTCCTCAAAAATAATCATCCCTCCTTTTTTTCCCATTTTGTTTTAATGTAAGAGGTCGAATGTGTTTTAAGATTTAACAGACCTTTATATATGCATGAAATGATTCTACTACCAATATCTGAATTATATGCTTTTCTAAACGGTTCTATCATATATATGTACTCGCCTCGGTCACATTTTTCACCGTCATATTAACAATGTCGCATCTGCAAGTATCGATAAAAGTCTGTTTTGTTCTAGTGAGTGTTTCTCTTTAAGCGTTTCAAAACTGGGAAATGTGCCTTCTTTCATTATATTGCATAGAACTGTTATTCCTTTAGCTGTCCAATCCTTAAATCTAGTATCCAATTTATTCAGTGTGAAATCTGAGTCATATGCACACTATTTATGAAGTACAATATCTCCCTCTAGTTTATATTCTTTTATAATAGTTTTCCATTCTTCAAGAGTCATTTCACCCATGGGTTGCTAATAGTATTTATATGACTTTGTAGGTTGTTATCCACCAAGATTGCCTGTATGGGGATGGAGGGTATTTTCTCTTCAATGTTTTTCCATTGAGCCTCATATGAAGGGTTGCACAAGCATATCATAGCTCTCATCTGTGCTGCAAAATAATAATCTCTAAGAGAAGTTAGGCCCCATCCACCCTTTTCTTTGGCTGATTGTAAGGTTTTGAGATGAACTAGGTCTTTTACCCTGCCATATATACCTTGATAATATCTTGTCCCATTCATTGAATTGATTTTGGTTAATCTCTTTTGGTAGGGTCTGAAATAGATATAACAGTCTGGGCAATATATTCATTTTAATAGATTAAATCCTTAAACTGAGACTAAAGAAAGGAATTAAGTTCCATCTTGTTATATCTTCCTTAATTTTTTTATGTATAGGCAAATAGTTGCATTCCGATAGTTTAGCAAGATCTTTTGTCATATTGATGCCCAGGTATTTAAATGACTCTGCCATGTCAAGGGGTATCTGCTTTCAATTTCTCTTGGTGGGCTATAGTTATATGAAAGTAGTTGAGTTTTACCTGTATTTTATTTATTTATTTATTTATTTTATCCCCTTTTCTCCCAATTAGGAATGCCCAATTCCCACTACTTAGTAGGTCCTCGTGGTGGCGCGGTTACTCACCTCAATCCAGGTGGAAAAGGACAAGTCTCAGTTGCTTCTGAGACCGTCAATCCGCACATCTTATCACGTGGCTCATTGTGCATGACACCGCGGAGACTCACAGCATGTGGAGGCTCATGCTGCTCTCCACGATCCACGCACAACTTACCACATGCCCCATTGAGAGCGAGAACCACTAATCGTGACCACGAGGAGGTCACCCCATGTGACTCTACCCTCCCTAGCAACCAGGCCAATTTGGTTACTTAGGAGACCTGGCTGGAGTCACTCAGCACACCCTGGATTCGAACTTGCGACTCCAGGAGTGGTAGTCAGCGTCAATACTCGCAGAGCTACCCAGGCCCCCGTGAAGCCCATTTTCTTTCGTTTTTCATGCTCGGTGCCATTTAAATGGGTTTCCTGTAGATATACTGCATGGGCTTTTTCTTTCTTCATTTTAGATAGAATTTTACTATGTTTGACTGGATTCAACAGCCCATTGACATTAAAATAAATGAATTGTACTTTGTACCTAACCATTTATATTTATCCGTCAGTGTATCATTGAAGTTAGCAAAATAGAACTTAACCGATCTACTCCCTGAACAGGCAAGAACAAAGAAAAGCACATGAAAAAATAAGTAAATAAGTTGTGATTCCAAGGCTGGGGTCTCTAGTAGATGACCCTGGGCTAAACTAGAAGGAACATCTAGCTGTGGGGGAAAGCCTCTCCTACCTATGCGCAGAGGGTCCCCACTGCAGCACCCAGAATAATACATGAGAAAGTCTGTGTCCATTACACGGAAAGGGCTTTTCTGTGTATTCCTCCCATGTATATGTTCTCATTTAGGTGGAGGGAAAAGGGGTGTATGCAAAAATTAAAGTAAAAATGAGTAATAGAAAATTCACAGTACAATATGTATTTCTTAAGATGAGTACATCACCATCTATTTTGAATTCCATTTCCCATGCGGAGCAGGATAGCTGCTCAGCCAGGCTCTTCCTCGGTGTGATAACACTGATGGGCAGTCCTCTGTCCTTCATGCCTTCAGTCGCCTCCTCCACTGACTGAGTCCCGTCCTTATAGAACACTCGTAGTTTAGCAGGGAATGGAGACTGGAAGCGGATCTGTCTCTGCTTTAATATTCGCTTCAGAGTATTCCTTATGCTTCTGCAGGACTGCTGTGGGGTAATCTTCTTTCCCTAGGCTTTGCGCAGAATCTCTTCTTTGATTTTGTAGCGATTGAATTTGATTATTATTGACCGTGGCTTGTCTTCCCTGTCTCCAGAGGGTTTCGGGGCGAGCGCCCGGTGTCCATATTCGGGGGAATCTCCAGCGTGTCCCGTAGTATCTTTTCCACAAACTGCACCATTGACATCCCCTCCACTCCTTCGGGAACATTATATATCCTTATGTTCTCCCGACGGGATCTCCCTTCTTGGTTAGTAGTTTATTTGCTTGTTGGTTCATCACTTTTATCATCTTGCTCAACACCTGTTCCACGTTTTGAACGTGCTCTTCCACGTTATCAATTCGTGTCTCTGCCTCCGCTGTCTTTTGGTTAACGTTGGTGATCTCAGAGATAATATCATTTAGTTGTTGTTTTGTGTCTTTGCGAAAGTCCCGTATCTCCTCAAACTTTCGTTAAACTTGCCGCATCGTTTAGTTGAGGGTTAGCGTTACTTTCGCCATCTTGTGCCTATGTAGGAGAGCTGTTCTCCGTGTTTTCTTCGTTTGCAGGTTCTTCAATGGTGCTTTTTTGTTTCCATCCCTTCTTCCCATTTTTGCCCCACTTATCGTGCCAAATATTATCTAGAAATTTTGTGTTTGACGGTTTAACAGGGTGAAGTACGTTTTTTTCGGAGGAGCTGTTATTTTAGGCTGCTATTCAGGGCGATGACGTCACCGGAACCAAATGTAACAACTTTAAACGCAGGTCACTTAATTATTATCACAATATTCCCTTAGTGTCACATTGAAACGTAAGAAAACTCACTTCAAGTACATATGAAATGTAGAATAACACTTTCTCTAAGTTCACAATTCATTTGCATGTCGATCAATTAGAAATATTTAGAAGGAATATAAATTCACAGTTAATTTCATACCGCGAATGAACAGCTTCGATAAAAGCCTATTATTTTCTGCCAATATTTTTTTCTTTTCCTACTGATAGTAAACTTTCCAAAGCAATTTCTAGAAGAAATGTATATTAACTATTACCGTAACAACTGAAGTGTCCATTTAATAATGTAACGTGTCTGCTTTGCAACGTATAAACATCTCTCATTTTCACTTGAGATAGCACAGTACATCACGTCATAAAACATTTTGAAGACCAGTTGTAGTATGAGGTTAACTAACACAAACTTGTTTGAGTTGTCCATTTAGTTTCTACTTTTGTAAGTTAGTTATTTTTAAATAAATAAATGGAAAAACAACCATTTTGAATGCACTTATATCACAGAGAACACGTGAAAATGCGCAGTATCTTTTTGCCTTATCAGTCTTGTTCTAAAGAATGCAGTTGCTGAAAACATCTGTTTAGCTGTGCATTTTCTGACTGAGCATTGTGCTGCACGTGCTTTTGTCTTTCTTTCATTTGAATTATTCTATGTTATTTTTATATAACTTTTTCTCAATGTATTTACATTTTTTGGTTATCCTCTGTTTAATCAAGGAAGGTTAACAACAGTTATGGATGGTGTTAACAATTTAATATTCTTTTTCTTATTCATTTTATTTTCATTCAAATAATTTTATTACTTTTTATTCTTATTTCATGTTCTTAATTAGTTTTAATATTTTATGTATCGTGCATTTTCTTTAAATTGTGTATGAAATGTGCTATATAAATAAACTTGCCTTGCCTAATGTAATTGATGTTTTGTTGCCTTTTCTTTTGGTTGTTGTATTGGCTGAAACCATAATGAACTACTGCTCAAATATGACTGTACCTCTATAATAGTCACACTTACATGGTCATCTGTGTTATATGAACTGTAACTAACACACTCTACACAGGAAAGATTTCTATGTGTCAGATCACTGAAGTGTACATCTCTAAAGACGATAGTGTAGTTTGCAACATTTGCACATATAGGCACGTGTGAACTCCAGTTTCCGGGTGAAACGTCCACAGAGTGGCACCAAATGCGAGTAGTTTTAGTTGTAAATGATGTAATGCAATACATATTTAATTAACCCTAACCCAAACCCAACCCTGAACCTGTCAGTCGAGTGAAAATGTAATCCTAGAGGGAAAATGCAACCTCTAAATTGTGCTCATCGTTGATTTTGTGAACGAAATCACTTCCTGGTGTACATGGCACCAAAACCCGTGTCTCTGACATGCGCAATGCGCTATCGATCATGGCACAGGAAAATGCAAAAATGTCTTATGGGTGATAGCAAAATGTTGCCGATGTCAAGGTACTGGAACATTTGGTAGCAGCATGTGGACTTCCCTTGGTTTGGGGATAGAAAATATCTAGCTTCCTATAAAAACAATAGAAGTCAATGTAAAGTCACCAAGTGTGAGTACAGTGTTTGGGTCAGTCCATCAATAGCCTCTAACATAATACATGCATTTATACAAAAGTATACTGTATGTGCAAGCAAATAAACCCTAGCTAGCAGCAGAAATGATCTTTAGCAGGACCAGCATGTCGAGATCAAATGTGTGAGGTGCATCAAGTAAATACTCTGTCGTTTAAACCGTGACGAATCCTGTCAAGCTCTGTGTGACATTATTGAGGATGTTGAATGCAGACGAGCTAATGTGCTGTGTATGAATAGAGTCACACACACAGAACTGTGAGCCTGAAGTGTCGAGGGTCCCGCGTGAATTCATTGAAAGCTGAGTGTTCTTATTCTGTCTTAGAGAGAAAGAGAAAGATGGTGCTGTTCCTGCAGGGAGCTCTGTATGTCTGAATAAACTCGAGTGCAAAGAGGTTTTCTGCCAGTCAAGTCCATTTCTGTGGAACCAAAGAGAAAATTCTGCTGTAGAGACATGTATTTATTCAAAAAGCAACTGATGAAGAAATATTAACGCTTTAAGTGGACGGATAACTCTGGCCAGAGACAGCACTGTGTGGAAACACTTTCATTCTCAATGACATAGAATTATTAATGTTCTGAGTGTCGAGGGAGAAACTGGGCTATGAAGAAAGTGAGAGACATCAAGGACACTGTGGGTAAGTCCTGTAAGATGCTGTCCAGCTTAACAAACAGCAGGAACAGAGTGCTTGATCATGTCGACTCTCTGCCACTTTTATACTATGTCCTTTATGCTGTTTCATCCTCCTTAAAGTAATGTACACACTGCAGATACAGACATCAATGTCTGTAATGTAGGCTATAATGTATTAATGTTGAAAAACATTTTGATGCAATTTAACAAAAATGAGAAAAAATATAATCTCATGAGGAAATACTTCAACAGTGAAATATTTTTCATTTAAAATCAAAAGAAAAAATGAAAAATTATATTTTGTTCAAAGAAAATGAAGCCTAAATTCCAATTAAATTTTTTGCATTGTAAGATTATTTGCATGACAATCAAGCAAAAATCACATATTCATTATTGTAGTACAGTAAAAAAAAAAAAAATATATATTCTGTTTGGACAGATTTTATTTATTTATATATTTATTTATTTATTTTCAGAATAAATTAAATTATGTACTAATAATTGTACTTTAACATATGCAAATTTATCAATGCAATTTATGATGGTAATAATGGGTCATTTTCATAAAGCAAATCAAAAGGGAACATGTGGATCACAATGTTGATAACAAGCTATACAACACGCTACTGTCAGGGTCCAGCCACTTCTGTTGGATTTGTTGATATCTTTTTGTATCATATAACTCGTAAGTGGAGGAGGAGGATCCATTCAGCTGCAGCCCCCTTTGTCGAGCCCGCTGCTGATTGCCAGGTGGTGGCCGGGCCCGCTGCCGTCAATGAGCCTGTCCAGTTCCCAGCTGCCGCCGCCAAATCTGACCCTTCACCTGTGGTTGCTCTCCCGAGCCTTCCTGACCTCTGTCCAGCTGCCACCGCCGCCCTGTCTGACCCTTCTCCAGAGGCCTCCTACATGCCTGACCTCTGTCCAGTGGTCACTGCCCTGCCTGACCTTGCCCCCTTCCTCATGCCTCCTCCCTTGCCACTGGACCCCGCCCCCTACCTGAAGCCTCCTCCCAGGCTGGCAGACCCCACCCCCTTTCTTAGCGCCCCCCCCCCCCCCCCCCCACACACACACACACCCCCGGATGGCATCCCTTAGAGGGGGGGTAGTGTCTGTATTGTCAGGGTTCAACCACTTATGTTATTTGTTTTTTTTAATATCTTTTTGTGGCTGAATTCTGACACATGGTTTGTGTCATGTGTGAACACATGGCTTTATTTGGTTTTCATTGTGAGTGCACTTTGCTTTGTGTTTTCTCATTGTCATGTGCACTCGTGTCAGTTCAGTTGTGAGTGATACCCCGCCCCCCTTGTTACCTTGTTATTAGTTAATTTGCCTCACCTGCTTTCCCTCATTACCCTAATTTCTTTCCCTATTTAACCTCCTTGTGTTTTCTGTCCAGTTTGTTGTGGATGTTTCCCTGTCGTGGTGTTCAGTCTTGTCTGTTTGTATTCCCGCAGTTCCTTGGAGATTCCTGTGTTGAGCCCGGACCTCAAGGCTCTCCTTCTCCAGCCCAGCCAGTCGGTTCATTTATTCTGCCTTGGACTGTGATGTTTTCTCCCTACTGGGTTGTTTTGTTTGTTTTTTGTTGTAAATAAAGCCCATTCTATTTAATTCTGCGCTTGAGTCCTCGCCTCCCTCTATGCAATCTGACAGATACAGCATATTTTCCAAAATCCTATTTTCCAAACAGACGCAATTAACTTGACAGACAACTGTGTCCAGTGTTTGTGTCTCAAAATTGCATTAATTCGCTGTACACTTACAAAATTATAAATATTTAGTGGAGGCACATTATATTTAACATTATACAGCACTGAAAGTCAATGAGACAAAGAAAGAAGTAATATGCTTATATTTTACATTATATACTGTATATAAAAGCAAACAAAATGTTATCAGACAAATAGTCCTGTTCCATCTGAATGTGAACGGCTAAAGGAGTGCATTAGGAGATTTAGATATAAAACAAGAAAATGACCATTAAGAAAATAATGGAGAAAGTAGGGAATTCCATAACAGGGACTAGGAATACCAACCGATAGGAATCCACATCCTCTAAAAAATATAAAAATTTTATTTGTTTTTTATTTTGAAATGCTTTCTTTTTTGCACTTTTAGTGCTAATGACATAGCTTGGAGATTGCTCATTCACCGTTACTAGCTATAAGCGGCCCCTGAAGGTTCTCCCTCTCTCTCTCTCTCTCTCTCTCTCTCTCTCTCTATATACTATAGTTTGCACCTAAGATAAAGGTAGCTGTTATGGCTCAATAATACAGTTATTGAGGGCCCCTTGTGACCCAAGAGGAAAGGGAGAATGTAACTGCAAGGAGAGCATTGTAGCATGATGTGACAGGCACACCCGCACTCAAAGGGTTTTCCATCATCATGAAGTGCACCTTACTGTAATATATTGCCACATTTTTTGTGTGTTGTGTAAAAATGTAAAAATATTCAAATTTTAAGTTATATGCTCAGAAACCACCCTGTTCATAGCTCAGGAGACTGAAAATGATGCTTTACTGTATCAATCATTGTCTCAAAAGTTTCAACAGAGTCCTTAACAGAAATAAAAATGGACACTAATGAGTAAATTGTTGTCATGCAGCAAGACTATTGAGCTGTAAATGAATGTGGATAGCAGGGGCGTAGATTCCAGGGGGGATGGGGAGAGGTAACCCCCAATAATCAAAACAAGCAAGTACAACCCCAATATTTATACCATGATCAATGGAAACATGGGTAAATGCTTCACGCCAAATCTATGCCCTTGGTGGACAGTATAGGTCAGATCATTTACTCTAGAGAATGTCATGAGAAATATTCGAGTTCATATTGAGATCTCTCAGACTTTGGTGCCATTGTTGAGATCTCTTGTGAAACTCTAGAGGAGACACATGTGAGATTACTGGAGGAAAAGCAGTCTGAGACTTCAACTAATGTTTCCATTTTCTCTTGATTTAATCTCATTGTTGTCTCTGAGAAACAATTGAGAGATCTTATTTAGTGGTTTCTTTCTTCTCTTTCTCTCTAGTGAGTTCCAGTAAAGTTCAGGCTGAGGACAGGTTGCTGCGGTCTCTCTTGACAGGATATAGTAAACTGGCCCGTCCGGTTGAGAACATCACTGATGTGGTGTTTATCCAGTTCGGACTGTCCATCGCTCAGCTCACTGATGTGGTGCAATCTTCAAAGTCATTTCTATTGGCAATGGCTATTTCTTGCTGATCCATAAAATATAAAAGCGCTAACATTTAATAATGGACTAACCTAATCATTACACTGTGATTACTATGAAAATATCTGTGGTTGTCACATTACATGCCACAGTTTTGTTGACTAAACACTGCATTAAATGATGGCAATTGTTTTACGCCCCTCACCAGGATGAAAAAAAATCAAATGATGACCACCAATGTGTGGGTGAAACAAGTGAGTGATGCTCACTGTTAAACACTGTTCTGTTCTCTGAGTCATCCTGAAAGCTCCTTTAATCTCAGTGTTTCTCTCCTGCTGATTCTATGAAGAATGGCACAATTACAGACTCTGCTGGAATCCCGAAGATTATGAAAATGTCACAGCCATGAGGATACCGGCCCAATTTATATGGAAACCAGATATAGTGCTGTATAACAAGTATGATATCAAATGCAATATGCCCGATTCACCAGATTGGCAGTCTGCATATACTGTAGGTGCAGTGACAAAAAGCTCCATAGGAGGGCATCTTACCATTTGTATGTGCTCTATAAAAAAATGTCTTCTGCACACTATTGTGGATAAAACAGCACAGTTTCAGCTTTATCATCCAATAATAAATTATTTCCTGTATAGTTAAACTACTGTCTGTAAACTACTAGTCAAATTAGAAGAATTGCAAAAAATAATAATAATAATTATATATATATATATATATATATATGGTACTAAGAAAAAGAAGGCCTAGATAGCTATATTGAAGCTATTAGAGAGCAGTTTCATTTCAAATATAACACAATCAATTTGTATTGATAATTTTCAGAGCAGAGCAGTATTCATCATTATCATTAAAAAAAATAAGGATCTTAATTATCTTAATTTGAATGAATACATATACACTAATAAAGGCTAATAAAAATAGAACATCCTATTTATATACGGTAACATTATTTTTTAAAGTATTTTAATAGATTCAAAAGATGTAACACAATTTTTGTTCCTGGGTAGTAAATGTTATTTCCTAATTGCTTATGCCTCAAAAGTATAGAAAATGGTTATTATTCCCCACAAACTTTGCTTCTGTGACCAGGACAGTGATATTTTGAAATTTACCTATTTCCAATGAGGAAACGGGCGAATTTGTGTCTTTTCGTTCACATAAAGTCAGAATAAAACAACATATGACTCCAAATTAACATATATTTATACTAAAGTAATACAAAAATGACTACAAAAGATTTAGAAGTGAGTAGTTTTTTGAGATTTACGATTATACTGTAAATCACTTTCACGAATCAGCCCCCAAATGTAGTCTCCCATCATGTTCTCGTTATACTGTCCTTGGTAGCGGCGTTCAAAGTCCAGTATATCCTGATGGAAGTGCTCACCTTGCTCCTCTGTGTACACTCCCATGTTCTCCTTGAATTTATCAAGATGAGCATCAAGGATATGGACTTTGAGGGACATCCTACAGCCCATTATGCCGTAGTTCTTCACCAGAGTCTCAACCAGCTCCACATAGTTTTCGGCCTTGTGATTGCCCAGGAAGCCCCGAACCACTGCAACAAAGCTGTTCCAAGCCCCTTTCTCCTTACTAGTGAGCTTCTTGGGGAATTCATTGCACTACAGGATCTTCTTTATCTGTGGTCCGACAAAGACACCGGCTTTGACCTTTGCCTCAGACAGCTTAGGGAAGAAGTCTTGAAGGTACTTGAAGGCTGACGACTCTTTATCTAGAGTTCTGACAAATTGTTTCATAAAGCCCATTTTGATGTGCAGTGGTGGCATCAGCACCTTCCACTTGGTAAAACCACCTTGGAGACCCATCAGGAATGCCACCATTTTTTTATAAAAAAAATTATTTTCCACCTAATTTGGAATGCCCAATTCCCAGCGCTTTTAAGTACTCATGGTTGCGTAGTGATTCGTCTCAATCCGGGGATGAATCCCAGTTGCCTCCAAGTCTGAGACCATCAACCCGTGCATCTTATCACGTGGCTTGTTGAGCGCGTTGCCACAGAAACATAGAGCGTGTGAAGGCTTCACGCCATCCACCACGGCATCCACACTCAACTCGCCACACACCCATGAGGAGGTTACCCCATGTGACTCTACCCTCCCTAGCAACCGGGCCAATTTGGTTGCTTAGGAGACCTGGCTGGAGTCACTCAGCATGCCCTGGGATTCAACTAGCGAACTCTAGGGGTGGTAGCCAGCGTCTTTTACCACTGAGCTACCCAGGCCCCAAGGAATGCCACCATTTTGAAGTCTCCTATGACCATGACATTTCAAAATATCACTGTCCTGGTCACAAAAGCAAAGTTTGTGGGGAATAATAGCCATTTTCTATACTTTTGAGGCAAAAGCAATAAGGAAATAACACTTACTATCCACGAACCAAAAAAAAATATACAAAATTTGTTACACAGTGTTATGTTATGAGATTTTAATGCATGGACTTAAATGAATCAGATAATCAGTTATGTATTATTTTTAATTTGTTCATTGAAATCAACCATCCGAAAAAACCAACTGACTAAAATGAGACACTTTCCAGAGTTTCCCATGAAAAAGAAAACGGTTTAGTGCAATATGAGATGTTAAAAATGTTTTTGTGATGCTACACCTCTACTCATGTTCATAAAACAGCTGAATTAGTGTCACGCTACTAAAAAGTTATGTTAAAGTTAGTAGCATCACTACATAAGGGATAATGTTGTCAGCCGGTCGTTATCGCAAAATTAACATCGACAAGTATTGTATATATTGTATAAAACCCTGAAGGGGTCTATTTTGCAATAATAGGCTGACTGTATATTATTCCGCTTATTACGCAGCTACCTACCAAATAAATAAACAAATACATGGCCATGAAATATTGATTTGCTTTGAAATTATTTTATTAGCTTACTTGTACAGATGGCAGAGTGAAACGCAAAGTAGAAAAGATGATGATGACTAGAGACCTCTTTGCTACGGTGAAGAAACTAATTCACCTGCCGGCTCAGGACTCACACAGCTCTGATGAACTTTGTGTCTCATTTCTACACTTCTTTCAAGGTAAAACTGTTTCCATTTACCAAACATTCACGTCAACCATTTCTGAAGATCTTCTGCATGAATGTCTGTCTGAACACCCTATCCACAATTTCTCCTCCTTCACTCCCACTAGCCCATCATCAGTCAGTGATTTAATTTTACATTATAACTCATCATCCTGTAAGTTGGACCCTGCCCCAACCTCCCTTTTTAAACACTGTGAGTCAGTCATTTCGGCACCTATTTCACATATGATAAACACATCTCTTGCATCTGCCATTGTTCCAGCTGATCTTAAAATTGCTGCTGTTACACCAGTCCTTAAAGGTCCCAACTTAGATCCATCTTCCCTCTGCAACTTTCGTCCTATTTCTAACCTGCCTTTTATATCTAAACTTCTGGAAAACGTTGAAGCCTCCCAATTACAATCACATCTTGCATCTAATAATCTCTATGACCCTTTCCAATCTGGTTTCCGCCTATTCCACAGCACTGAAACTGCTCTCGTGAAGGTTATTAATGATCTCCTCCTCTCTGCTGACTCTGGATTTCTCAGTATTCTGACCTTGCTTGACCTGAGCTTTGCTTTTGACACTGTATGCCACAAAAAACTCCTTTCCCGACTTTCAGATATTGGTATTACTGGCAATGCTCTATCCTGGTTTTCTTCCTACCTCACTAACAGACAGTATTTCATCTCTATTAAGAAAAACAAATTCCCTACTGCTCCTCTCACTCAAGGTATCCCCCAGGGTTCTGTACTAGGTCCACTACTGTTCATAATTTACGTTCTCCTGCTAGGTCAGATCATCCGTCGTCATGGTGTCAGTTATCAATGCTATGCTGATGACACCCAGATTTAGTCATCTGCACGTTTTGATGAAACACATGCCATCAGCTCATTAACTGCCTGTATCAGTGATGTAAAAATTTGGTTAAACAGTAATTTCCTCAAATTCAATGCTGACAAAACTGAGATCATGATTTCTGGGCCACAAACATTTATAAGAAATATTGACATTTGTGTCTATATTGATGGAAATCTGACCAAACCCTCTAAAACCATTAAGAATCTGGGAATCACTTTCGATCTATCTCTTACTTTTGAAGCCCACATTAAAACCATCACTAAAACTGCTTTCATCCATCTACATCATATTGCACGACTTCGCCCTATTCTCAGTTTGAAGGATGCAGAATCACTAGTTCATGCTTTCATATCATCACGTCTCGACTACTGTAACTGCCTCTTTACTGGCCTACCAGCTAAAACTATTGCCCAATTACAATACATCCAAAACTCTGCAGCTAGAGTTCTCACCGTCACCAAGCGTTCTGCACATATTACTCCCATCTTGTTTAGTCTTCACTGGCTGCCTATCTCATGTCATATTAGGTTTAAAATTCTTCTCCTGACATACAAAGCTCTCAATGATCTGGCACCTCATTATATATGTGATCTGCTGCATCCATACACACCAGCACGCACTCTTCGTTCTTCTGATTCCAAATTGTTGTCTGTCCCTAGATTTCGTCTATTCGTCTTTTGGTGGGAGATTCTTCAGTGTAGTTGCACCTAAACTGTGGACCTCACTACCTCAGAGCCTCCATGACACCTCCTCTATTTCTATCTTTAAATCTCAGCTTAAAACACATATTTTCTCAGCACATTATCTGTCCATTACTGATTGATGTTTTATTTCCCCCTTTGAAATTGAAATTGTAACTTCTGTTTAAATGTATATTAATGTACTTTGTCCTGTTAAATGTTTATGGAGTGTAAAGTGTCCTTGAGCTTGTGGAAAGGCACTATATAAATAAAACGTATTATTATGATACGCAATACCAGGATGACTGGTCTGATATCATTTTATCCCTGGATGTGCGGTTGTTATTAAAAAAAAAATCATACCACTAGATGGCGCATTTGACCAATCAGAATTGAGTATTCCAGAGAGCCATGTACTATTTTTAGTTAGTTACACATCAACACTGTAATGCAGAATACAATCTTACAATATGATCTTACTGACATGTAAAACTCTGTTGATGCATTGCATGTACTGTACATGACAGCAAAAACTGCTTGCACATCAGAATGTAACACATTAATGCTGTCTTTTAGTGCTGATAGAGATTTCACCGTGACACACCTGACTAAAGCTCACCTGTTTCATAACGGACCTGGGTCCGTTACCTGGGTCCCTCCGGCCATCTACAAGAGCTCTTGCAGCACTGACATCACCTTCTTCCCTTTCGACCAGCAGAACTACATCATGAAGTTCGGCTCCTGGACTTACGACCACAGCAAGATTGACCTGATCTGTATGGATGACAACGTGGATCAGTTGGGCTATTGGGAGAGCGGAGAATGGGTGATCACCAGCGCCGCGGGCACCTACAACCTCAAGAAATGTGAGTGTTGCTCAGAGGTGTACACCGACATTACCTACTACTCCATCATCCAAAGACTGCCACTGTTCTACACGATAAACCTCATCGTACCATGTTTACTCATTTCCTGTTTGACCGTGCTGGTCATCTACCTTCCATCTGACTGCAACGAGAAAGTGACCATGTGTATCTCTGTTCTCCTCTCTCTAACCGTATTCCTGTAGTTCATCACGGAAATCATTCCATCTACATCACTGGTGATTCCGTTGACTAGCGAATACCTGCTCTTCATGATGATTTTTGTCACACTTTCTATTATTATCACCATTTTCGTGCTCATCGTGCACCACAGACACATTCCATGCCCGGTTGGGTCCATACGTTCTTCCTGGACATATATCCGAGATTGCTCTCCCTCAAGCACCCCCCGTGTTGCAGAAGAGTAGTAAGTCCGTTGACTCTCAGCAGAAGAAGCGCTCCTTCAGTTTGGGATGACAAAGAAAAGGAGAAACCAGGTATATCCAGTCCCTTTGAGGTCAACTTTGTCCATTCTCCATGTTCACTCATGTTTCCATCTCTACAGACTTCTTACAGCTGTAGCCCTGTTGGGTCTTTGCTTCCTCCAGGTCCACCCTTATCAAATTCTCCAAATGCAAGTTTTCACACTTGCGAAGAGAGGCTTCAAGGCAATACAAAGACCCACTTGCTAAGTGTACAGTATGGACTTGGAGAGAGAGAGCGGAAGCCTTTTAATGCTAGCAAACCTTATCACTTGCAGAGCATCCAGTACTGTTGTCTTCATGAGGGGCTTCGACAAGATCAACGGAGGCCTTCTGTATTTCAATTCCCCTCTGTGGCTGAGGAAAATTAAATGTGGCAGTTCAATAGAATGATGCCAGAGAGTGTATTAGCTACAAAACCCACCAAAATGACAGACACAGAGAACAATCCACAAATTGTGCCAACTAATGCTATGCTGCAAGCCATGTAAGGAGTGCAATACATCGCTGACTACCTCCATGCAGGGATGGCAGATTTGTATGTAGGCTTTCTGGTGTTATTTAATCCCTTTTAGTAGTCAGGATCCAAAGTTAGCACTCTCCAGTAGAAATTGATCGATAATTGGTTTGACCGATATTTTTTACATTTTTAATCAGTTATCCGTTCTTTAATATCGGGTTTAGCAATAAAGTCTGACACAAGTTAAGTGAGGAGCTTTGAACAAGTGTATATTGCAACTAGAACTTAAATTCTTGGTAGGCTGTGTGCAATATTAGTTTTAGTGGTCGACTGATATATGCAGAGGCCGATAATTCAGCCGAAATTCTGACTTTTTCAATTATCGGCATCAGCCAATTTATTTTTTGAGGGCGCCGAAAATGGCCTGCTTGCATGTGAAGCGTCTGAGACATGTAAACGACCAATCACTGTTTGTTTTGTTGTTACGTGCCATCGTGTTACTACAATAATAGACCGTGCAAAATAGAGTGTGCAAAACAGTCTAATTTAAATGGTCTGCATATCAGAGCTGCGTCAGACGCGTTTGAGCTCATAATGTTAAAGTGCTCACCTGTTTCATTCTCCCCCTCTCTCCTCAACAGTTTCCTGTAACTTTTAACTGTCTTATCTAATGATAAAAAGGCAAATATCAATAAAATTAATATAATATATATCATCTGCTAATATGCACATATCTCATTTAAATAGATGTAATAAACCAACCTCACAAAACTTGAGCAGATCCAGCATCCTGTGGAGCGCTCATTTATCTTCCTCTAAAGCATGTATTTTATCAGCCTCTCCTCAGCAGTTTCCTGTCACTTTTAACTTTAATTTCTAACGATAAAAGGCAAATATCAATAAAACTTCTATTAGGGGCCTGGGTAGCTCAGCAAGTATTGACGCTGAGTGTGCTGAGTGACTCCAGCCAGGTCTCCTAAACAACCAAATTTGGCCCAGTTGCTAGGGAGGGTAGAGTCACATGGGGTAACCTCCTCGTGGTCGCGATTAGTGGTTCTCGCTCTCAATGGGGCACGTGGTAAGTTGTGCGTGGATCGTGGAGAGTAGCATGAGCCTCCACATGCTGGGAGTCTCCGCGGCGTCATGCACGACGAGCCATGTGATAAGATGCGTGGACTGATGGAGACTTGTCCTCTGCCACCCGGATTGAGGTGAGTAACCGCGCCACCACGAGGACCTACTAAGTAGTGGGAATTGGGCATTCCAAATTGGGGAGGAAATGGGATAAAAATAAATAAATAAAAATAAAATAAAATACAAAAATAAAAGTTCTATCATATACCGTCTGCAAATATGCAGATATTTCAATTAAACAGATGTAATTCACGAACCTCATGAAAATCCAGTGTTTTCTTCCCCTCAATCGCTCATTTAATATCTTTCTCTGAAGCGTGTATTCTATCAGCCAGAATCAAAAGGATCAGGATTAAAAGTTCCTCTGATTCACAAATCATGACGGTCAGCCCATGACAGTCCAAGCAGGCAATCCAGGCCGATTAAACTGTCAGGAGATTGTTGCTGCTCGCTGGATCCTCACGAGCGCAACCAAAGTCTTTCTAGCAAGTCAGTCCACTGTCGGTCATGTCTGAAGTGCTCTCGGGAGGTTATTTCCAGTCATGCCAGTGCAGCTCCTATCTACTTGAATGGGGAAAGACTGAAATCTCAAAAACAGTTGGTCAAGATTACGATCAAAGAACATATTTCAAATCAGCATTAAAATCTGACTATGCAATTTTCCCAAATTTTATAGCTAATGCGCATGCGCGTTCTCGAGTTGATTGACAGGTGATGTCTGTATCTAAAAGGTGACTGGCCCTTTTACCTGTAAGGCGGGACTTCCTATCTACATCCGCTGACCGTTGGCTGCAATTGGGCATCCTAATTACTCCCATTCATTTTAATAGAAGTGGCCCATCTCTGCTAAATAATCTCTGGAGCAACTTCAAGTTAAAAGTGCTTCAAGTGTGCTATAAGTAAATGTCTTATTCACTATGCACTGTTATGTACAATTGGTTTGATTCTGTATTTATTTATTTTTTTTGTAAATGTGATTGCTAACGTGGACATGCCATCCATGGTTGCTGGACTACTGTGTGTACTGTTATTTCCTTCTTCCTAATATATCAACAATTTCTTCATGCAGAAGAACAGAAATCAGAAGAAACGTTTTTGATACTTTTACCGTTAATGGTCATTTTTAGCGTTAAAGTGGACTAATTTGTTAAAAGAATAAAAGAAAGAAACACCCCTTACAAAAGTACAGTGGGGGTCTCATGATGGGATGGTCTCAGATGGTAATACCATAAATGTGTACAATGGTATGAATGATTACTGCATTCATTTACCATGGTATGTACATGGTACTCCAAGTATTTCAAAGGATACCATGTTACCATGAAAAATAAATAAAATAAAACCCCTGCTAAAATCAATGTACTTTTTTTGCTGGGTAGAAAAAAAAAATTCCCTGCACAGTAAATGTGTTAATGATCGTGTCATTTATGTAATATTTACCTCTTTTACCTAACTTTTCTTGTAACTGTCATTTTACATCATTAAAATACGCCTTTTTAACAGTAACTAATTAAGTTTCAAACAAACGTATACAACACACAATTGTTGAAAATAAATGTGCATAAACAAATACATTATTTATGCCAGCAGTAATATATATATATATATATATATATATATATATATATATATATATATATATATATATATATATATATATATATATATATATATATATATGGTTTATGGGCCAATGGGCCAATACTCACGTTTTCAAACTTAAAGCCACAAGACATACACAATATGCATGTAAACATTATTTTAATTTGATAAAATCACTTATTAACCGCATCTGTGTAAAGTTATAGCCATTTTTACATCTTTGTTGCCATGACGATGAAATATCAATAAACCCTAAAACACTAAAATGACTAAAAATGACGACGAACTTTACAGCTCAAATAATACATGATTTTTAACAGAAGAATTAATGTAAGTGCTTTTATAAAATTATAAGCTTCACATTTCTGCCTTTAAACCCTCACAAATTTGGCGCCATTGAATACCATTGTAAGTGCCTCACTGTAACACAGATTTTGGCTTTTTTTTTTAAGAAAAGGAGAGACGAGTCGAAATTAATTTTTGTGGTCATCAACATTATGCCACAAATTCTGTCGATTGAGCTCAACTTGTACTGAGCCCGCAATATTCCTTTAATTGGACGGATGACGTCACACTAGCGCGACTACTCTCCAAACAAACTACAATTCCCATAACGCACCACAAATTTGCCAGCAACTTCCCAGGAGCAATACAGCAACCATAGTACTGCAAACCACAGTCTCCTGGAAATATATCTGACTTATTGACTTCTGAAGTTGTATTCGATACATGTTGTCTGTTGTAAGCTTCACTATATCATTCATGAATGTTTATGTCGTTCAGTTTAGAGTTATTGAGCATTAAAGCTAAGCTAACTAGGCAGTAGAGTGTGTGTGTGATGTGAGCTGGTGAATAATCTTGAACCGAGGATGTACACTTTATTATCTGGTCTGTATAAATACATGTTTCAAAAGGACGAATACTGCGTCCTGATCCTCGGACTGGACAACGCGGGGAAAACGGTGAGACTCGTTAATGTTCGTTCATTTTCGCCTCTTTCACTATAACTAATTAAACAGTCGATACATCTGTTCCAAGTCAGCAGCATATTCGGGTATTGTATGATACAGATGACGATGATGATGGTTGCAAATGCTGTCTAGTTAGGCAGCTCACTATATTTTGAAGCTATGCCCAAAGATGCTGCTTAGGTAGGCACTTAAAGGGACAGTTCACCCAAAAATGAAAAATCTCTCATCATTTACTCACCCTCATGCCATCCCAGATGTGTATGATTTTCTTTCTTCTGCTGAACACAAATGAAGATATTTTTAGAAGAATATTTCAGCTATGTAGGTCCATACAATGCAAGTGAATGGGTGCCAAAACTTTGAAGCTCCAAAAATCACATAAGAGCAGCATAAAAGTAATCCATACGACTCCAGTGGTTTAATCCATGTCTTCTGAAGAGATATGATAGGTGTGGGTGAGAAACATCAATATTTAAGTCCTTTTTTTATTATAAATCTCCACTTTCACATTCTACCACTTTTGTTTTTGGCGATTCGCAGATCGTCGTGAATATCGCCAACTACTGGTCAGGGAGGAGAATTTATAGTAAAAAAGGACTTGAATATTGATCTGTTTGTCACCCACACCTATCATATCACTTCTGAAGACATGGGTTAAACCACTGGAGTCGTATGGATTACTTTTATGCTGCCATTATGTGCTTTCTTAAACTTGAAAGTTCTGGTCACCATTCACTTGCATTGTATGGACCTACATAGCTGAAATTTTCTTCTAAATATCTTAATTTGTGTTCTGCAGAAGAAAGAAATTCATACACATCTGGGATGGCATGAGGGTGAGTAAACGATGGGAGAATTCTTATTTTTGGGTGAACTATTTGCTTTAAGACGATGATGCCAAATTCCACGTTTTGAGTCACAGCTGTTTTTGGAATACTTCTCACCTGACATTTGTTGTTTACGTCTTGTACAGACCTTTCTGGAGCAAACAAAGACCAAATTCAACAGAAATTATAAGGGTATGAACCTTTCAAAGATCACGACCACAGTCGGCCTGAACAGTAAGTACAGTATATATGCTGTGAAGTTGATAATGAAGGTATAACCACATGAGAGCAGTTGATTTGACTTGATTTCCTCTCAGTTGGCACCATCGATGTGGGAAAAGCTCGACTGATGTTTTGGGATCTTGGAGGACAAGAAGAATTACAGTCTTTGTGGGATAAGGTGATTCATTTCATGACATTCACCAAATGTGAACCTGATGATGTCATTACTTATGGTTCTTCTTGTTGATTTTTGCCTCAGATACTTTACTCAGGCATAGAGGATTGCATATATTGTTCTTTTTACCTTGTTCAGTACTATGCAGAATCTCACGGCGTTATCTATGTCATTGACTCGACTGATGAGGAGCGGTTGGGTGAGTCAAAGGAGGCCTTCGGTGAGTTTTGTGATGGACCCATGGTGCAATAACCAGCTGATCAAAACCTGTATTTTTTTTAAAGGATATAATGGAATGTGAAAATTGATGGGCTGTTTTATATGAACTACTCTTATTTAAAACGCGTTTTACTTCAGTGAAAGAGCCTTGCAGACTTCAAACATTCATAGGATCGAGCATATTTCAGTGCCTGATGTGAACTGAATTTTGTGTTCTCGTCTTTTAGAGAAAATGATCTGCAGTGAAGCTCTTGAAGGAGTTCCTTTGCTTGTGCTGGCGAACAAACAGGATGTTGAGGTATGAAGCCATGACTTCAATCTACTTATCAGACAGACATATTTGGCATCCCTTATCTTGAGTCTGTAGGCGGTGCTGTGTCCTTCATTTATTACCAAACCAGACTTCCTCAACTGAACATTGCGTTGAGCTCGCCGAGTGGAAAGCATGCAGCAGGATCATTTATGTCTGTCTTTTATTCCACAGGACTGTCTGTCTGTCCCTGACATTAAAACAGCGTTCAGTGACTGCGCTCCTAAAATCGGTAAACGCGACTGTCTGGTGCAGCCCTGCTGTGCTTTATCAGGGTATGTCTGACCTTATTCAATGATCTGCATGGAAATGGACCCCCTGCTGTGTACAAATTCTCTTAGTGTAGAACAAAAATCCAGTGTAGTTGTTATGAAAAATACAGAGGAAAATAACAAAAATAGTGTGTACAGCCACACTAAAAAACAGTGACTTGAATTAGGTTTGGATAATATTTAAATATTTACAATATATGTAATTATTTAATTATGTTGTTGCCAATATAAAATGATAGGTGCACCCAGTAATTTTGCATTTGGTGACTGTGAACAGTGAATTTCTGCAATGAAGACTATAGTACGGTGGCCCAGAGGTGCACAACACAACAAAATTTACAAAGCAGACAAAAGTTCACAACACAAAGAAATTAAGCCACAACACACACAAAGATTAAGAATGTTTTATTTTGGCACAGCAAGACTTATTATTTTATGTTGCGTGGAGGCAACACCATAGAGAGTTAATTACAAAACTTAATGCACAAATGTCTTTGCCAAAATGTGTTTATTTAATTATAGTCATAATCAAAACATAAATCTATTTTACTCAAATTGGGAATGTCTTATCGTGTTCTGTCCTCCTTATGTAAGCATGTAATACTGCAAATAACGTTTTTAAAATCTAAACATTATTCACCAAGTCGACGTTGTCCCCTAGTGGCCAGGAGCATTTCCATTGTGTTGTGGCTTAATTTATTTGTATTGTAGCTTAATTTGTGTTGTGGCTGCGTTGAGTTGCGCTGTGGCTGCGTTGAGTTGCGCTGTGGCTGCGTTGAGTTGCGCTGTGGCTTACTTGAGCTGCGCTGTGGCTGCATGGAGTTGCGCTGTGGCTGCATGGAGTTGCGCTGTGGCTGCATGGAGTTGCGCTGTGGCTGCATGAGCGCATGGAGTTGCGCTGTGGCTGCATGGAGTTGCGCTGTGGCTGCGTGGAGTTGCGCTGTGGCTGCGTGGAGTTGCGCTGTGGCTGCGTGGAGTTGCGCTGTGGCTGCATGGAGTTGCGCTGTGGCTTCATGGAGTTGCGCTGTGGCTGCATGAGCGCATGGAGTTGCGCTGTGGCTGCGTGGAGTTGCGCTGTGGCTGCGTGGAGTTGCGCTGTGGCTGCGTGGAGTTGCACTGTGGCTGCGTGGAGTTGCGCTGTGGCTTCATCGAGTTGCGCTGTGGCTTCATCGAGTTGCACTGTGGCTGCGTGGAGTTGCACTGTGGCTGCGTGGAGTTGCGTTGTGGCTGCGTGGAGTTGCGTTGTGGCTGCATGGAGTTGCGCTGTGAACTTTTGTTTGCTTTGTAAGTTTTGTCGTGTGCACCTTTGGGCCACCGTAGTATTTCGTTTAAGTGATGCCGCAATTCCAAAACAACATTTTCAAACAATTACTGAGTGCACCTTCAACCAATATTATGAATATTTCAATGAGTTGAATGTTTTTTATTTATCCATAACTTTTTTTTTTTTTTTTTAAAGAATGCAGATTGAGTTGAGAAGTTTGATTCATTAAAAATTCAACAGTTTTGTGAAAATGAATCTGTTCAAAACTACATGTAAATGTATTTACATTAGTCAAATGTTCAAGGATGTCCCAGTCTGGAATTTTACATGATTTAATTTTATTGTTTTGTAAAAAATGATATGTAGTTAATTAATGCTGCTTATTACACTATATTGTGATATTGGTGTGTATAATAATTTAGTATCTTTTTTCCTTGTGTTCATATAGTACTACAGTAAAAAAAACAGTAACGCTTTACAATAAGGTTCCATTCGTTTACATTAGTTAAAGCTTTAGGTAACATGAGCAAACAATTTACAATTTATTTTTTACAACATGTATTAATGTTAGTTAATAAAAACACAATTGTTCATTGTTAGTTCATGTTAGTTCATATTGCATTAACTAATGTTAAAAAGTACAACTTTTGATTTTAAAAATGTGTTAATGTATATTGAAATTAACATTTACTAAAAAATGTATTTATTTATAATTATTTGCTATAGCTGTTGAACTGAGTGTAATTTGTGTTCTGTTGTGTTTTTCAGGCAGGGTGTGAACGAGGGCATTGAGTGGATGGTGAAATGTGTGATCCGTAATATTCACCGACCACCCAGACAAAAAGACATTACATAAAACATCCTATCAGAGCTCTGTGTGCATGTGTGTGCTTTTCTGTAAATTCAGAGTGGATGAATGAATCTGTAGTCATTCTCTTTATATAGTACCTCTCTGACAATGTGAAAGTTACATAAGTGTGTTATCTAAACTTTGATGTCACAGTTACTTTGGACATTGTTGATATTTGAAACTGACACTTGCGTGTTTGAAGTTGTCTAATGGCTGTTTGGATTCTTTGCTAAAACATACTTTTTTTTTATTTACCTTGTGATTAAGTCAATAATTGGTAGACAAAACATTACCAAACTCTTCTCAGCTGACTGACATGCTGCATAAAGCTGCTCTGGCTTTGTGAAATAAATACATTTCTTATGAAAACTATATAAATATAATTGCATTTCTACTCTGCATTGGATTGAAACCAGAAAACAATGTGTTTTAAGGGGTTGTTTTTTCAGGCCCAAAAAATCAATATAGCATATCTATAGTTTATCTAATAAACAGCAGAGATGAAAACAAACACAACTGTGCCTATTTGATTTGAATTTCCATGGCAGATGTTTTCAGAACCCTTCCGAAGGCATGTCGGTTTTTCTTTATTCAAAAGAACTCAGTATTATTGATTTACTTGTGTCTAAGCCAAATGCATTTTGCATGAAGCCACCAGTGAATCAATAAGCAATGAATGTTGTTACAGCAGCTTTTATCACTTCTGTGGCCTACCTATTGAATCAGGCACTTTAACCTATATGCTTCACCTACAGAATATTCAAATGTATGTGTGTAAATGAGAGAGTCAATATAATGTTTAACATGTATTTCAATTGAACCCCCTCTCTCTGCTCCTCTAAGGCCACTCAGGTCATCAAGCTTCTGAACCATTAAGCTTTCAACATTCCCAGTTTAGGTACACAGACATCATAACTAATGAATTGTGTTTGCTGAGGTGTGTTACTATTATTAATAGTGTTACTATTGCTCATACTTGGGGTTAGAGATTTATATAGACGCACCAATGCATCGGTCAAACATCGGTTTCGGGTGATAAACGCAATTATCAGACATTGGCCAATTGTTTAAAATACATCAGGCTATTTACCCACAACTCATGCTGTGTGTGAAGAAATGTCCCATGTGTGGAATTATTTTGAACTGGGTGGCACTGACAGCACTGCTAGAATTTCATGAGGTGGAACTACTACTGAATATTATTTAATTTAATTTTGAAGTTGTGTAATTATCAGTGATTCAAAACGAAGTAGCAGAACCCACCAAACTATCATTATTGGCACACAAATTCTGTATCGGTGCATCCCTGATGATTTGAATGAACCCCTAATACTAGGTATTAAACTTTGGCATAGTACTCATCCAGTACTGTACTATCCTTATGAATGATGCCTCAAATCATTTAGCTTGCTGAGGAGAAGTGTGCTGTTTTCTAAGTGATGATGTGTACAATTTACCAATGAACAACCACCAAGAACACTCTAGCAACTGCATTGCAATGTCCTGGCAACACCTGAGCATTCAGGTAAGCACTGCTTATTTACTTTGGAAAATGTATACATTTGGTTCCAGAATTCAGTGATGTTGCAACAAAGGAAGTCTTGTTGAATTGGCCCCCATAAACCCCTGCTGTCTATCCTAATACAAAACCAAGTAGCCAGGATTCATTGTATCACTAGAACATTTTTATTTATTTTTTTTATCTTCCACAAGGTGTTCCATCAAATGAAATAGAACAATAATAAGTATAATAGGTAAGTAAAAATAAAGTTGAAAGGGAACATGCAGATTAAAAATTATAATTAGCCTTACATGCAAAACCGCAGGAGACGAGTAAAGTCCAGCCGTATTAATCGAGAAATATTCTGATCAGTCTCCCTTTATATTAATAAGTTAACCTTTCTTACATAGTGAGATAGGAGAGAACCTTGCTCCAAAAGAAAGTCTCTAAATGAGTTAATGGCCAAAGAAGAAGACCTGAACGACCTTAAATGAAGCTGTTCTCTCGTGTGGTCGTTCTAGGACAGCACGCTAACTTGAGCCGGTCCTCACACGCAACACTTCAGCTGAGGGTTTAGACATGAATTCTGTATGAAGACTGATGTAACAGTGCATCTTGGACCTTGAACATCGTCACTGCTAGACCCTCCTAAATTTAATCTGGAACAAGTCAAACATCTAGTCTCCAAAATAAATAACAGAGTTTACTGTCGGAATATTATAACTAGCCCTCTAGTATAAGGTGTTCATTTGGTTTCGTTTCATTTCCCAGAGCACCCTTTAGTGAAAAATCCTGCATTGAATTCGTAAAGTCCCAAATGATTAACTGATCAGTAATAACTTGTATGCAGTCATGAAATGCAATTAAGTAACTACTAAATATGAATGAATTGCAATTATGCAGTTATGACATAAAGCAACTTTGCACCACTTCTAACCCAGGAGAAAAAACCTAAATGCCTATAAATCTGTAGAATATGATGCATGAGCAATACACAAATTTAGATTTATTTAGATTTAAATAAACATAATTTTTATCTCCTTTATGGGTTTCTGAGCACTTCAGTAATTTGGTAAGTTTTTGTTAAGTAAACAGAATTACAATAATACAGTATATGGTTAGTTTATAACTTTATACTATTATAGAAAATGTACTTTTACACAAAACAATATTCTGAATGAATATTAGCTATCTAGCTTGAATGATTTAAACACTGTTTTAAAAAATGTGGAATACATTACATAAATGTGCACATAGTGTCATTAGGGGCCGAGCCCCCCTAAGATTAAAATCCTAGAATCGTCCCTGATCTAGAATATTAGAATATATCGCCAAGTCAAGCATCACAATTACTATTGCTTATAGTTATGGTTAATGCACTGAACAAACAGCAGACCATTAAACTTTAGTATGTGACTCGTTCATCAATAAAACTGTCAACAACAAAAGTCACTGAATAACCAGAGCTTGACCACATTTCTTAACACAAACCTTGTACATATGCTTATAATGATCTGTTGAGGAAATGACATGTTTTGAGGAGTATGATGATTTATTTTCATCAGAATTGACAAGGTTGTTCCAGAACATTAATTCGAGAGCTCTGATATACTGTATGGCCGTGTCAGTCCTGCATCAATAGCTGACTGAAAACAATAAAATATTGTCTTAAGTGTTCGTCACAGGACTATATACCACCCAAGAAACCAATACCTCATCCACAGCACAATAGACCCCGATACACTGAATAAACAGACAATATTTTAAAATATTGACCAGTTACAAAAGCCCATATATGTATTTATATATTTATATGTAATAACATCCTGTTTATCCTTCATGTCTTGTTTTTTCAGCAGACTCGATCATTTACGCTTTGTGCTACACTGAAGCAGTATTTAACCATTTAAATACTTACAGTCTGACTTCATTTGGTAACACTAATCTGAATATCAGGGGTCTTCTGCCCCTTTTCAAGCCATAGTTTTTCAGTGCCATCTTAATGTTTTTACGAATTTGATTATGCTTACAACGCAAAGCCATTGTTAATGTCTAGAGTTACAGTACGTTACATTTTTGTGGGAACACTTAACAGTAAAGTTCACTTTGTTAAAGGTATATAAAGGGGTTCGTTAATGGTTTACAAATGCATTATAAATCATTTATATGCAGTTAGCAACATGCAAAATGGAAACATTCATCCAATACTTGCCAAATAGTGAGCATTTTAACTTGCATGTTATAAATACTTAATAAATACACTCATACTTGCATTAATAAAAACAAAAAATGTCCTGTTTTATGACATGTCTCAATGTAGCAAAAATAAAAGGAAGGATTGTCATTGTCAACTCTTGATTCACTAAGTTATGTTACTTTCCATGTCACATTAATGTCAAAAGAATGGTTTTACCTGGTTTTAGTTACTAAAAGTACTCTGCAAAAACACTTTTCAGGCCTTAATGCTCATTCACAGCATTATCATACAATGAAGCATGACAACCATTAAACCGTAAAGGTTTCCAATGTTAGCAAGGTACATTTTCATAGGTTACTAATGGTGAGTAAGTGTTACTAAGCATTTATAACATGAGAGAAAGTGTTTCACTATTTGGCACCTATTGTGTGATAGTCACACTTCTTATGCATGATGTTATAACAGTGTATCAATGATTTATAATGCATTTATAAATGAACTATTATTAATGAACCCCTTTATAATCCCTTAATAAAGGGAACATTATTGTAAAGTGTGATCTATATTAAATATACATTACATTTTAATTTTACTTAAAACATTTGTATGTGGGAGAGACAATAAAACGTTCTTTAACTTTGGTTGAAGTTAACTTATTATCGTAATATTTTCATGAACTAATCTTTTTAGTGTGAGATCAAACAATAATTGGCAGACACGCTGTTGAACACCCCTGCTATATAGAGTATAATATTATTATTTTTTTTTTTTTTTGATGCATCAGAATAGCTTTTCTTTTATTCATGTGAGAAGCAGAAATACCATTTGTTTCCAAGACAACCGTGCTGCATACATAACTCTTTCTGTATCACTTTACTATCTTGTCTTTTTTGTAGTTTATCTCTTGATTTGACAAAATATCTTCTTTTCTCCCCCCCCATTTCTCTCTCCTCTCATCCATTTTTTTCTTTTTCTCTATCTCTGCTCCCCCTCCTTCTGCATCCATCACTCTCCTCCCCTGCTTATACCCACCAGCAGCCGTGCGACACTCCCTCAGTTCATCTCCTCTCTGCATCATTCCGTTTATCTCTTTTGCCCAGCATCCATCCACCTCCAGCTGCAGTATGGACAGCACAGTTTCAGGTGAGGCCTAGAATATTCTGTCTCCAGGGGAGGATGCAGCGGGATTGCAGGCAGATAGACAAATGGGCTTGAGGTTATTAATAGAGGTTATTAATTTTCAGAGGTTATTGCATTAGATTACAAGGCATACTGTAGAATTAATTCTATCACTGTGTTAGTGATATAGATGTCAGTGTGTGTGGCATGACATTGACTGTATTAGTGAACATGTCCTTAATTGAGATAACATGATAACTACAGTATTGTCTTTTGTTTTATGCCATTGGCCTCTGTGCAAGATAATTAATGGATAAAGCAATCATCTTTTAACATAGGGCATTTCTATTTGAAGTTATCATTGTGTGTGTGAAAGTGCTGACACTCACTGCAGATGTAACGCTATTAAGAAAGCACACGTTCATTTGGAGGGCAGCAGTGCAGCATAACATCTGTCGCAGTATTGTAGGACATAAAGCTCAGCTTCTGATGTCTGTGCGTGCTTGTGTTTCTGTATGGCTGCATCCAATGTGCATAACTCAGCTTTTCCCAAGTAAAACAGGATTTTCGATATATCACTCTGCAGATTGCACTGCAGATTGTTGTCTGGAATCAGAAGTACATGATATAATTAGCACCTTCAATATGTTTTATTCCAAAACTGTCATCTTACCTTGGCAGAAGGAATTAAAATATCATAAAAGAAAACTTAACCAACTTGCAAGCCATGTCAAAACGATCAAAAGAGTGACATATTTTCAAAAGAGTATACACTTTACAATAAGGTTGTATTTGTTAACATTAGTTAATGCAATAGTCAGCAGTGAACTACATTTTTACAGCATTTATTAATCTTATAATAAAAATGTTTTCTTACATTGCATACATCATCATTATCTAATGCAATATGAACAACAAATGAACAACAGTATTTGGATAAATTAACAACAAAAAAATACATAGATTGACATTGAAGAAGGGACTCGAGCCATATCTAGACACCAAAATTATTATATAGACTTGAGACTTGGGAGAGTAAGCAACACCTTGGCAACCACATACACTCACTGAGCACTTTATTAGGAACACCTGTACACCTACTTATTCATGTGATTATCTAATCAGCCAATCGTGTGGCAGCAGTGCAGTGAATAAAATCATGCAGATACGGGTCAGGAGCTTCAGTTAATGTTCACATCAACCATCAGAATGGGGAAAAAAATGTGATCTGAGTAATTTTGACTGTGGCGTGATTGTCGGTGCCAGACGGGCTGGTTTGAGTATTTCTGTAACTGCTGATCTCCTGGGGATTTTCACACAACATTCTCGAGAGTTTATCCAAAATGGTGCCAAAAACAAAAAACATCCAGTGAGGGGCAGTTCTGTGGACAAAAATGCCTTGTTGATGAGAGAGGTCAACGGTGAATGGCCAGACGGGTTCGAGCTGACAGACAGGCTACGGTAACTCAGATAACAGCTCTGTACAATTGTAGTGAGAAGAATAGCATCTTAGAATGCACAACACGTCGAACCTTGAGGTGAATGGGCTAAAACAGCAGAAGACCACATCAGGTTCCACTTCTGTCAGACAAGAACAGAAAGCTGAGGCTGCTGTGGGCACAGGCTCACCAAAACTGGACAGTTGAAGACTGGAAAAACGTAGCCTGGTCTGATGAATCTCGATTTCTGCTGAGGCACACAGATGGTAGGGTCAGAATTTGGCGGCAACAGCATGAATTCATAGACCCTACCTGCCTTGTGTCAACAGTCCAGGCTGGTTGTGGTGGTGTAATGGTGTGGAGAATTTTTTATTGGCACACTTTGGGCCCATTAATACCAATCAATCATCACTTGAATGCCACAGCCTATTTGAGTATTGATGCTGACCATGTGCATCCCTTCATGGCCACAATTTACCCATCTTCTAATGTCTACTTCCAGTTTGATGATGCACTATGTCACAAAGCAAAAGTCATCTCAAACTGGTTTCATGAACATGACAATGAGTTTACCATACTTCATTGGCCTTCCCAGTCACCAGATCTGAATCCAACAGAACACCTTTGGGATGTGGTAGAACTAGAGATTCAGATGGATTCACATGGACCAGAATCTCAAAGGAATGTTTCCAACATCATGTAGAATCCATGCCATGAGGAATTGAGGCTGTTTTGAGAGCAAAGGGAGGCCCTACCCAGTAGTATATTATGCCTAACAAAGTGCTCAGTGAGTGTATAAACGCCTTGTTAACCACCCACAACACAGTAGCATTTTGGTGTTGAGTTTTGCACAGGCAAACTCCGCTCACATTTTCTTCGGCTCTTGTCCTGTGCTGATCAGATCAGTAATGCCTGAGTGTTGATTGGTCATCTCAGCTGTGATGCAGTGAGAGGTGCAGACTGTCTATTGCAACATGCATCACTGACAGTAATTCATGACACCACAGGGGTCACTTCAGGGAAACATGTGACTGATAAGATATTAAATCATGCAGACATACACTTCCACCAAGAAGAATTGTCTTCATTCATCATTTACTTTGGCATTCTCTCTTGCTTTTATGCCAACTGTCATGTTTGCTATACTTCAAAAACGATTTCTTTCTTTCTTTTGCAGCGTACTCTGAGAAGCTGAGAGAGATGTCAGTGTTGTCTCTCATCTGCTCTTGTTTGTATTCCCAACCTCATCCCAACACCTTTGGTCAGTTTGAAGGTAAACGCTTCAACAAACCTGTTATGGGCCAACAGGCCTTACTAAATTACTAAGCTAAATATTAAACTATATATCACACATTCATTCTCATCCCTCTTCTACCACAGACATGGAGGTGAAGTCACTGAATAAGCGAGCGTCTGGTCAGGCCTTTGAGGTTATCCTCAAGAGTCCCACAGACCTGTCTCCAGAGAGACCCCAGACCCTGGCACTGCCACCCCAGAAGAAGGAGCCCACACTGGGGGAACTACAGAGGAGACTGGAGGCTGCAGAGGAGAGAAGAAAGGTAAGAAGATGCCATTATATTCAACTGTATTACTCCATAAGCTTCGTTGCTTTCTGCTGCCATTGTTTTCTTTGATGAGGAGCACTGCACCAGACTGATCTCACAGTGAAATGAGAAACAGTAAGTTGACTTCTCTTTGCTTACCGAAATTCAAAACATTGCTCCCCCCCCCCCAGTAGCTAAAGCAGTAACTGTTGGACATATGGGCATGTGTGAGCTCCATTTTACAAGTGAAATGTCCACAGAGGGGTGCCAAAAGCAAGTTGATAAGCAAGTTGTTTTCAGCTGAACATGCTGTAATAAAGTGAAAAGGAATGCATGATTTATAAACTGTAGCCCCCAAAGCCCAAACCTAACCATCAGTGGAGTAAAAATGTAATGTTAGAGGACAAAAATGCAACCTCCAAATCATGGCCGTCACTGATCATGTGAACGCAATTACTTCCTGACTTCATTGCGGGATCCTCATCCACACTGCTAATGCAACGCTTTTCCTGTTGCACCACAGGGGATGGTAAACAAACGGGAGCCGATGCAAACATGACTTGTTAGGTTGTGCGCTTGTCGGTGAGCTGGCATAATGTGGCCAATCTTAGGGTACCGGAACTCTCGGAAACAACGTGCCGACTTCCCATATGATCATGATGACTGCATCTTTAAATCTACACTTACTAAAATGTACCAAAAAGTAATATGGTATTACTGTATTTGTTTTGGGAATGGAACCATGGTAATAGCTTGTTGTTGTTTTTATTTATTTTTTTGGACTGTAATGGTAATGCTTTAGAGTTCAATGTAGATGACATTGTATATGAATATGGTGGTCAGTCACCACTAGGAATAAACTTGTATATTGGCCAGGCCAATATTTGGTGATTATCGGAATCAACCGATAAACGGAAGTGGTCATTCCATCTAGTGTCAGTTCCAAAATTTACTGATAGCCTCATCAGTGCATAGTGCATATTTTCTGATGTCAAATATTTTTAGTCAATTCTGAGTAAATATTGAGTAAAATAAATGCTTGTTAAAATGCAGCAATTTTGTGTACATCCCAGAGACTAAAAGGTGCACTCTGAAAGGTTTTTGCTGATTTGTTCAACTTTAAAACAAAGTAATAGTAATTGTAGAATAGTATTTTTGTAAAATATTTTTAGTTAATTCACATGCGATGAATACTCCAGTCACAGGCTATCAGTCTTCGGGAAAAAAAGCTGTTTTATTCTACATATGATACTGGGAGTTTTAGCTTTATCACTTTACGTCAAAATCCACAGTAATTGGATGCTTTCACTCAGGGCCGTAGCCAGTAGAAGTTCTAGCTTGTATGGTGCCCTGGGCGAAACTTGCTTTAACACGCCCCCAAAGTTGTTGATGGGGGGTGTGTGGTGGTGGTGATTGTAAATGAGAACGCCCCCGAAGTTGTTGACTGGGAGGATGCCGCCCTGGGCAACTGCCCATGTCGCCCATGCCTGAATCCGCCACTGGCCGTAGCAAGGAATTCCGGGATCCCTGACTGTATATTGCTCTGGGCCCCTTTCATATGAAAATATACAGTTTAAAATTTGTTGTGGGCCACACTGGACCTGTGGGCCCCTAGAATCGTTACCACGATTCCCATTAGCTACGGCCCTGCTTTCACTCCCGAAATAAATTAATAATGGCCAACTGCAAATAGTGAATTTTTACAATGACATTGGTAACTGGTTTACAATGACACTGGTTATATCAACCATCAGCCATTAAAAAACACAAACAGATCGACCACTTCTGCCAGAAAACATTAAGGCTAGGGTATATTTAATTTTTTTTGTGTGCCGCTACATATCTTGCACAATGGAGCCCTCAGGCTTTTTAAAGAATACTCTTTTGACTGCAAGATTTGTGCAGAAAAGGAGCGACACACACAAAAAAAGAAAAAGTGTACTTTGACCTTTGGACTTATGAAGACATTAATCAGAACACCATGATTTTTCAAAGTTAGACAAACTCCTGGATCAACATCATCTAGACCAGTGGTTCCCAATCCTGTTCCTGGAGGTCCAGTCAAAATACCAATCACAGTCCAAACACTATCCCAAACCCTAAACATGAACGTCCCCTAAAATAAGGGGGAAATGATAAGAATGGAGTTCAAGCCCCTCACCTTTATTCTGAATGTTGTTCCAGGATCAACAAAGATGTCCTACTGGGTGAAATCACGGTCACTGTGCCATCTCCACTCTTATTTGTTTGTGTAGTCCCAGGAGAAGCAGGTCCTGCAGCAGTTGGCAGAGAAACGGGAGCGTGAGAGGGATGTGCTCAATAAGGCCCAGGAGGTGAACAACAACTACAGCAAGATGACAGAGGAGAAGCTCAACCAGAAAATGGAGCTGATCACAGAAAACCGCATGGCCCGTCTCAACGCTCTCAAGCAGCGTCTGAGAGAGAAGGTGACTCGGACTGTTTTCCTTAAACAAATTTAAAAAAATAAAAAAATAAAAAGCTTTACCTGCCCTACAAGAACATTTATGAAACTAAAAAAAAAATTTTTTTAATGAAGGACTGTTGGTCTAAATTTAACCAGTTGATTCCCATTAAGCTGGCTGCTGTTAGCCATTTTTCAATCGTAAGTTTCATTAGGGGTCCCAAGCACCAAAGGTGTTACCAAAATAGTGTCTGGGCATCAGAGATCCCTAAGTCATATAGACTCCAAACTTGGCAAGGTGGCTCCAAATCCTAACCACTACTCAGGCGCCCACATGCACGGACCATATTTCCTGAACCATATGGGCTAGAATCAAAATCATTCATGTGAATTTCCATTTCTGAATAAAACTTTTCCACCACTTTTTGATAAAGCTCATTTTTCGAACATGTCCTAGGCTGTTTGTTTGATTCTGAAGCTCCTGACAAACAGTTATGAAAATAATTTTGATTCGTTAAGTCGCTTGGGAGATATAACCCAAAACGTTTTTGGTGAGGACCATTATGACTAATCGACCTGTATCTTGTGAGTGCAACATTCACACTTGACAAAACTTAGTACACATGGACAACAGAACATTCTGAGGTCATATGCCAAATTACATACATTTCCAGTGATATGGGGTGCTATAACAGTATAACTGTGTGCAAAGCCATTGAGGTTTGACACCAAATCGACTGTGTCCAAAACATATATTCTGTCAAATTTGGCTATTTTGGTCATCTTCTCTTCACATGTCCTTGGGCCCCAATAATGGCCTCTTATATTTTACATAGTCACTGGAGAATCGGAGAGAGATGACGCGGTCGTGTCTCTCAAGAGGAAGGTTGAGTCTCTACTTTTCCCTCGGCAAACGCCTCATAACTCAAACTCTGATTGACATCCATGGTGGTTATGTAACCTGTCGACTTACTACAGAAGTTGGTGTGATTTCAGCAAAAACAGTACAGTAGATGTGACATAACCGTTATGCAGAAGTCAGCTAGTGTGCCATCAGCCTTGCATGATGTTTTTCTGGAGTAACAGGCTCATAAATGAACTTTTCTCTTGGTAAAAACGAGAACTGATTCTTTTCGCTTCCTGGTTACTGCATATTTGTTGCACAGTGCACTTGAATTGTACTATATTTGATTATGCTCTCTCTCTCTCTCTCTTTGTCTCTCTTTTTTCCCCAGGAGATCCATGCTGCTGAAGTCCGCAGGAATAAGGAACTTCACACTGAGCTTTCCGGCTAAGGCACCCCCAAACCCATCCAATCTTGACTGAATTTGGAGAAGATCACTTTCTTTGGGCAAACTGTCTCAAAGAATTCATACCAGACTAACAGTATTGATTTTCCAAATATCTGAACATATATAACATTCTACTAATCTCCCTGCTGAAACACAGCTCAGACCAGTTTCAATTCCAAGATGGTTTTAACTGGTCTTAGGTGGGCAAAATCTGGTTCTGTTGCACTTTGACCAGCTTAACCACTATAACTATAATGGGTGACAAGGTAAAACCAGCATGAAAGTGCCCAAACACACTGTATCTTATACTGGTAACCAGCAATATGAATTGGTCTTTTACTGTATGCTAGTCACCAGTTTGACCCGTTTAGCTGGTCTAAGCTGTTTGTTAGCAGGGCTGAAACTCTCTAAAAACAAAACTCTGCACTTTATCGGATATGATTTATTCACATTGGTAGTTTAGAATCATTTAAATGGTCATTGATTTGTTGGTATGTTTTTGAGTGGCCTGCAAAATAAATATTTATGAACTGAAGGCTGAAAATCATACAGAATAACAAAATTAAAACATTACAGGTTGGTAAGAAAGAGTCTCTTTCATTTTTGCAACAAAGGAAAAACTGAGAATACACCCAGTGGATGATTTATGATGATGGTATGTCAGGCTCTTGTTTATCGCCCTCGGACGGAACTATATTGTCTTGCTGATACATTAGGTTTGCAGAATTTTAATTATAATTCTAATCTGTGAAGTTTCTCTCAAATTCTTTAACGTCTATTACCTCATATTCAGTGGGTTTCTGGTTCAGTGTTCAGTACAAGGAACTGCTGACCTAGTAGTTTTAATAGCAGTTCTATCTTTGCTGTTAAGACTGCATTACATGCTCTTAATTACTGCTATTGATGACCAAAACACAGTAAAATGTTGGTGTGTTTGTATACGTGACGTGTCCTTATGTGTCATGTCAAACACTGGCCAAAGTATGCAGAAGGTTACAGGAAAATGAAACTGAAGCCGCTTGTTTTCATTATTATCAGAGTTCTCAGTTTTGTTTCGTTTCATTTCATTTAAGTACTTGGTCTCCGATGTTTCTCAAATCAAAATCAAATCAAATCACTTTATTGTCACACAGCCATATACACAAGTGCAATGGTGTGTGAAATTCTTGGGTGCAGTTCCGATCAATATAGCAGTCGTGACAGTGATGAGACATATACCAATTTACAATAACATAAAATTAACACAACACAATTTAAAATCTAATATACACATAATTACACAAAACACAATATACAAATAATAACATACACTGTACAGTACAATACACACAATATAGATACACATTATTCAATAAAAATAAAAAATATATATAAAAAAGTATATATATTAGTATATATAGAATGTACAGTAGGTTGTATTGTACTGTATTGACATTCAGGCTGTCAGTTGATAGTAAGTTGTTAAGAGAATATAATATAATAATATAATTTATGACAGTCCGGTGTAAGAGTAATAAAGTGCAGTGCTGATGTATTTTCAAGAGTTCAAAAGTCTGATTGCTTGGGGGAAGAAGCTGTCATGGACTCGGCTGGCGCGGGTCCTGATGTTGCGATACCGCCTGCCTGATGGTAGCAGTGAGAACAGCCCATGGCTTGGGTGGCTGGAGTCTCTGATGATCCTCCGAGCTTTTTGCACACACCGCCTGGTATATATTTCCTGGAGGGAGGGAAGCTCACCTCCGATGATGTGTCTGGCAGTTCGCACTACCCTTTGCAGGGCTTTTCGGTTGTGGGCGGTGCTATTGCCGTACCAGGCGGAGATGCAGCCAGTCAGGATGCTCTCTACAGTGCAGGTGTAGAACCGTGTGAGGATGTGGTGGTTCATTCCAAACTTCCTCAGCCGTCACAGGAAGAAGAGGTGCTGATGAGCCTTCTTCACAACGACTTCAGTGTGGATGGACCATGTGAGTTCCTCAGTGATGTGGACATCCAGGAACTTGAAGCTGCTGACTCTCTCCACTGGTGCTCCATTGATGGTGATGGGACTGTGTTCTCTGTCTTTTCTTCTGAAGTCCACCACAAGCTCCTTTGTCTTACTGACGTTGAGGGAGAGGTTGTGCTCCTGACACCAGTGTTTCATCATTGTCAGTGATCAGACCTACCACCGTCGTATCATCAGCAAACTTAATGATGGCACTGGAGCTATGTGTTGCCACACAGTCATGTGTGTACAGGGAATACAGGAGTGGGCTGAGAACACAGCCCTGTTGGGCTCCAGTGTTGAGGGTCAGTGATGAGGAGATGTTGCTGCCTATTCTAACCACCTGGTGTCTGCTTGACAGGAAGTCCAGGATCCAGCTGCACAGTGAGCTGTTTAAGCCCAGAGCCCGGAGTTTCTCATCTAGCTTGGAGGGCACTATGGTGTTGAACGCTGAGCTGTAGTCTACAAACAGCATTCTCACATAAGTGTTCTTTTTTCCAGGTGGGAGAGAGCAGTGTGTATTGTAGATGCAATGGCATCATCAGTGGAGCGGTTGTTGCGGTATGCAAACTGCAGCGGGTCAAGAGAGAGAGGCAGCACAGAGCAGATGTAATCTCTGATTAGTCTCTCAAAACATTTGCTGATGATGGGGGTCAGAGCAACAGGACGCCAGTCATTTAAGCAAGTTATTTTTGATTGCTTTGGAACAGGCACAATGGTGGATGTTTTAAAGCATGTGGGGACTACAGACAAAGAGAGGGAAAGGTTGAAAATGTCTGTAAAAACACCAGCCAGCTGGTTCGCGCACGCTCTGATGACGTGGTTTGGAATGCAGTCTGGGCCCGCGGCTTTGCGGATATTCACCCGTCGGAAGGATCAGGTTACATCCGCTACAGAGACGGAGAGTGAACTAACCTCTGTAGCTTCGGCCGCGAGAGCTCTCTCCGCGAGGGCGGTGTTATTTCCCTCAAAACGAGCATAAAAAGTATTTAGCTCATCTGGGAGAGAGGCAGCGGTGTTCACGGCAGAGTTTTTATTCCCTTTAAAGTCCGTGATGATGTTAATTCCCTGCCACATGCTTCTAGAGTTGGTGTTAAACTGTCTTTCAATCTTACTCCTGTACTAGCATTTTGCTGTTCTGATAGTTTTTCAGAGGGCATAACTGGCTTGTTTATGCTTCTCCGCATTCCTGGAATTAAAAGCGGAGGTCTGCACATTAAATGCCGCGTGAACATCGCTATTTATCCATGGTTTCTGGTTCGGATAGATCCGTATTGTTCTGGTCGGAACCACGTCCTCTACGCACTTTCTGATGAAACACATTACGCTATCAGCGTAAAGCTCAATGTCATCATCAGAGGCGGACCGGAACATCTCCCAGTCCGTGTGATCAAAACAGTCCTGTAGCGTAGAGTCTGATTGGTCCGACCAGCACTGGATCTTTCTGAGGGTGGGTGCTTCCTGTTTCAGTTTCTGCCTGTAAGCGGGCAGAAGCAGAATGGAAGAGTGGTCCGATCTGCCAAATGGTGGGCGGGGGAGGGATTTGTAGCCATCCCGGAAAGGAGAGTAGCAATGGTCCAAAACCCGGTCCCCTCGTGTGTTGAAACTGATGTGTTGGTGGTATTTTGGTGCGACTGATTTGAAACGGACTTTATTAAAGTCCCCGGTCACAATGAACGCGGCCTCAGGATGCGCGATTTCCTGCTCACTTATACTCCCATACAGTTCCTTGAGTGCCCGGTCTGTGTCGGCTTGTGGAGGAATGTACACAGCAGTGATAATGATCGCTGTGAATTCCCTCGGTAGCCAGAATGGTCGACACAGAAGCATGAGAAATTCCAGATCAGGACAGCAGAAAGACTTGATAGAATGTACGTTCCTCTGATCACACCAGGATTTGTTGATCATAAAACATACACCACCACCTCTGCTTTTACCTGAGAGGTCTTTTGCTCTGTCCGCTCGGTGCACAGAGAACCCCGCAGGTTCAGTGGCTGAGTCTGGAATCTCCGCAGACATCCAAGTTTCCGTAAGGCAGATAATGCAGCAGTCCCTCGTCTCTCGTTGGAAAGAGATCCCCGCTTTCAGCTCGCAGAGCTTGTTATCCAGAGACTGAACATTTGCCAGTAGAATAGTGGGTAGCGGGAGTCAATTTGCATGCCGTCTTACTCTGATGAGAACGCCGGCTCTGTTTCCCCTTTTCCTTTTGCGTTTCCGCGTCCGGACTGCCCAGACAAAGGGCTCCGCTTGCGTGTTTGTAAACAGCGGGTCGGTATTGAGGAATTTGAAGTCCAGTTTATGGTGTGAAATTGCTGAACCAATGTCCAAAAGTGTTTGTCTGTCGTAGACAATAAGGCAGACAACATCCAAGACAAAAAACATAAGAATTGTGAACAAAACAAACAAAACACTACTATGTTGTGTCGGAGCTCGCAACGCAGCAGCCATACTCGGCGCCATCTCCTAAAATTCCTTAGAAGAAATAAAGTCAATAACAAGTCAATTATTCATATACATTAGAGCTGTCTTCAATGAGAAATGTTTGAGATCTCTGACTACTGATAACCGGTATATTTTGGCAAGTCTGAGAACAGTTTGAGACACTGTTGAGATCTCTTGTGAAAATCTAGAGGAGACACACGTGAGAGTATTGGAGTCTTTTTCTCAAAAGTCTCCTTTTAATCTCATTGCTGTCTTTGAGAAACAACTGAGATATTCAAGATGTGATTTTTCTGTGATGGTTACTGCCATGACAACATATATATACATACACACACTCAAGCAAATCCTGGAATCTCGTGAGATCAGTAGACCTGAAATGTAAACACAATTATGCAATCCTGAGACTGAAGTCAGAGATATCGTGAAAAGAATATGACTCATGCAGTCATGAGGTGATCTGCTTTGTTTGTGGCAATTATTATGGTGTTTGAAAGTGAGTTAAGTGATACAGTAGATGAATAAATATTAACTCTCCAAATACATGCTTGTCAGACCTTCAGGTTCTTATTCCCATTTGATAGATTGTGTAGCCCACAAGATATTAAACTTCAGTCAACCCAAACATGTTAATTCCACGAATATACCACAGTGCGTGCTGTGGTCTAGTGATGCCATGAATACTTACATGCTTGGCAAATGGTGATTAAGAACTCGTATTACGATACTTCCACTTTTTTACAGTGCAAGCTTGTAAAATGGGGAAAACACATGATGTCTTATTTTTGTAGAAACTGCATTGCTGTTTATCTACCAGATTTAAACATGCACTCTTGTCTTACTTTAGAGGGGATTCATTATAAATTCTAAACATATTTCCATGGCCATAAATATGTTTATAAATATATTTTAAAAGGCAGTACAATAACTGCGTTCGGATAGCTGTCTAAATGCATAGTTACAGTATAGTGTCAGTATAAACTATTAAAAAATAGCCTCGTTTGACATAAAAAAAACCATTAGAAGTTAATGGTTTTTAATGGTCCATGGTGTTGCACAAGTTAAAGGGTAAGCTGCCTCCTCCCTCTTTATTTCCTTGCTTTTCATCAATGATGAAACTGAAACCTAAGGTTGAATTGGTACTGTTCTGTAAAGGTACGGTATGAGCTGGAACAAGAAAGTTATTCATTAATTCTAGGAAGGGAGGGACTTGGCTGGTGTTGCTCAGCAATATCTCTTTAAATTGCTGGAACACCTCTCTGTAAACACATGACAGAGAGATGCGTAAACATCCACCCATACTGGAAAAGCAAAACATATCGGAAAACAGTTGGGATGGGAAGGAAATTTAAAGGTATGACGCTGCTATGGATTATTTATAAGTGTCACCTCAGTCTTTTGTGAATAAGGTATTATTTATTATTTATACAGTATATTATTTGTAACCAAAGTGATTCATGAAGCTTCAACTTACAGCTGAAGTCTTAATGAGTTGATGCGTAATTCTTAATTTTTTATTTTGTTTACTTTGCAATTAATATTTATCCATAAGTACAAATAAGATAAGTTAAAATTTACTGTGGATTGTGCAAATCAAATTGTCTTATTATACCTGTGTTACACAAGAGATAAAACTATCTTTATAATTATATGGACGTTGATGATGTAATTGTAATTAAAGGGGTTATATCTCTTTTTAATAAATGCTTTTCCCTGAGGTCTACTTAAAGGTAAATATAATGTAAACAGTCATATTTTGGTTTATCATGACCAAAATTAAATGGTCTTTTACATGCTGCGTTTTATGTTTCACAGCAGTTTCCTGGTGAAATGAGCACTAAAGGTGCTACAAACTGTCCGTTTTATTCACTTTGACACAAATCACAAGTACAACAGCTGATTATGACTTTATAAACACTTATTTTTTGCTCTACGAATTACACTCTGCTATGTTATGATATAAAAACACTTACTGTAACGCATCATTTGAAAAAGATTGTATTACAGACTCACCTACATTTACACACTCATTCCAATGTGATTAGCTTGTGTGGTAGCGCATCTGAAAGACTGTTGGACTTTGGCCTCGAAGTCTGCTGTTCAAGCCCAGCCAAACACTCAAGTTACCACATGACATGAAAGTGTCATAGGAGCAACACGAAATTATGTGGTGGCTTCATTTAATTTTGTGGTTACTATGATTTTACTACAAAATACCATGGTGATACTATGGCTGCTGTAGTAAAACCATGATTAATTTTTGTAAAGGAAGGTTGGGTTTAAGGGTTGGTAGGCTGTCTTTTGGACTCTAAATAAACAATAAAAAGGCTGCAGTGATGCCCCTGTACTGTATGTCAGTATTTAAACAGGGGTGTAATAGTATCTGCCACTATTTGCACTAGAGTGCTAATAGCATCTGACACTTTTTGTCGCTTTTTACACTTAGTGCAAATAGCCTCTGCCTTAATATTTTAGGTTAGGGAGGTTCATTTTAGTCATTAAAACCATCTAATATTCCTTAACAACCTTGTCTGATAACAATTTCACTAAATTTTGGCACCCTCACTGGACATTTCACTGGGAAAATGCAGCAAAACGTGTAATGAAGCACGTATTTTCCTTTTGCAAAAATGTTGCCATGGGAACCTAATGTTCACAAGATCAGGCTGGGAAAATCACTAAGAATGAATTATGATAAAAGCACTGTTTATTTGCATGCACTGTCTGCACTACTTTAGCACCCAATTCACTAAAGAAATAATGCAACGAAGCACCTGCGCCCACACAATCTTTGCTGAATTTGCACAGCACAACTCCGATCTTGCGGGTCGTTTCAGAGCACCATATAGCAGAGGATGCAGCAAATCATTGCGATCTGGACTGTACAGCATCACTGACTCCTGTGATCCAAACAACTGAATCATCTCTTTAACATACCAAAAGTGTGCTTGACTACACTGCGCTTTTCGATAAATGCCCAGTTATAACTCTATTCAACATCATTTGATCATTGTTTGATGAATTACTGCTGCCAAAATCGATAGAAAAAGTACAGAATTCTTTTATTTTTTTTATTCAGTTTACCGCCTGCTTTCCTCGGGCGGTAATAGCACAATGTTAATTGCGCCGGGCAAATAGCACAGTGTTGTGAATGAAGTGCAGTCTACTGTATAATGAGCCTAATTTAGCAAACATGAATGACAATGACTTAAATACTTAAATAGCTAAAATATTTAAATATTTAATTTAAAGATGCAGCGCTATTTTAAAGTGGCATGACTAATTCGTGAACTCATCCCATGTCTCTTCTATGTAAATGGCATCTTCACATGTGAATTGAACAACAGCACTAAGCACTTTTTTTCTGGATCTTCTCTTACACAGACTGTGGGTTTGCTGTCGTGTCCAATATAGTTTGCTCCATCACACTTCAATAACAGCCTCTTTACAAAGATGCATTACATTGTGACAGATTTGTTTTTGCAGTTTAATATCAAAATTAGAATGTCTAATTACTTAAGTGTTAACACAGAAAACTTCATTTTGATTTGTAAAATCTTCTTACTAATATTCTCCATGGAAATTCATGCTTTCACAGGACTTTCATGCCTGCTAAACCATGGCTTTTGGGGGGAATACTAAAAATCTCAGAACATTACAAGAGAGATACAATGCTTGTGTGAGATGTAACCAGTGTATTAAAAGAGGAAGCAATGAGATTTCATACTCACTTCTCCGGGTCAACCATAAGTGCTCAGAAAACATCTTACTGATCAAGCGTAAAGATTACCGTTTAGTTTGGAGGCCAGTTGCCGCCCTGCCAGATTTTCCCAGACCACAGAGGTATGATGTTTGCTTGCATTACAGTGAAGAACATGGATGTAGACAGCATGGAAATAGATGTACCTACGCAAGGAGCGAGGAGGAAGCAGACTTGTGGAACTTCATGAAAGATGAAGACTTGACAATTCCTCAGCTCGTGAACCTGATCAAGACAAACCCCTGGTCTCCCCCTGATGGAGACAGAACAACTCTGGAATATCTCAGTATAATGGAGAGATTAATCTCTGTCTTCAAAGGGAGATTTGTAGAGCTCTGCAAGAGATGTTTTCACATTGTTCCTCAGAAGATATCCTACAAATTGCAAAGTGCACAATGTACTTCTGGGCATAGCTGGCAACCTCTTCTGGCCTTCTACAAGAAGGACAAGCAGAGCAGACAGGTCTATACTGAGATCAGACCACTGCCTAGGCAGCAGTCTAATATATATTACTGCAGGTATGTGGCCAAAGGTGAGCCATGTAAACATGGTGGCCAACGTTGTGTTTTTGCGCATAATGATGTAGAGATGGCGGTGTGGAGGGCAGAGAGCAGTGAAGGCTTGAATCGATTGGACCTGCTGCAGTTAAAGTCTCAAGACAGAAGACAACAGTTCTATTGCAAATTATGTAATGGCAAGTTTCCAACAAATGAGGACTTCATGAACCACTGTTTTACGTTGGAGCACAGGAGACTGATCTTTGAAGATTCATCTTCTCCGTGGAAGTACCGTGATCCACCGCCGACAAACAAAGATTTGAAATTGTGTACAAGGTAGTCTTGGCAATGACATTAGATGTTTGATAGTTTGACATGATGTTTAGATGTTTGCTTGTTTTAAAGTAAGACACAGTACTAAACTTTCTCCCATAGATACCTGATATGCGAGTATGGAGACAGTTGCATGGAGGCGCACAGTCAAGAGGAACTGCAGGAATGGAGACAAAGAATCAAGAATGCACGGAAAAAATCTAAAAATGCAGCTGAGCAGGGTCTTCTGTCTTATCAAGACACTCTTTTGGAGGAATACAGGCACAGCAAGAGCAAGGAAATTATAGTGAGTGAGCTGTGCAGTGAATAAACAATGCATACTGTAATTTTAACTGATTTAATTGGCAAATGATTAGCTAATTGAAAGCCAAAGCTTGTTTGTTATTGTACTTCTTTTCAATCAAAACCTTAATTGAATCTATGTTCCTGTAGATGAACGACACCCTTCCTGATGTTTCTGTCACTTGTGAGCCGGATTTAGATACTGTCTATGTAAGGCAAAAGGGAATACCATGTATGTGGATTTTTACCATTATTTCTAAGGTTTGTACATACACACATATGAAAAAAATTGTCTTTCATTTTCTAAACAAAATGTTATAGAAACTTTGGGAAGCACAATTATGGACTTGATTAAATTGTTTAAAATCTTATGTGCTAACTTTAATGGAATTAATGTAGGCAGATACTATTTGCACCCCAATTTAAATGCTAAAATACAGCATAGATCAACACTGGCAGAACTCCCCGACCTTCACCATGACCAAATCACGCAAGGAAATCAACCGTTTAGCTATTATTTTTTTTTAATTATTATTACTATAAGTAGTATTAAAAGAAATATTAAGAGTGGAGACAGGAAACATGGTGGGCAGAAGAGTGGCAGATAAGGCGGATTCAAACTCCGGTCACTTCCACAAAAAAGTGTATTCTACCCTCCATCAGGGCCGTAGCTAGTGGGGTGAAAGGTGGTAACGATTCTAGGGGCCCAAAGATCCAGGAGGCCCCACAACATATTCTAAACTGTATTTTTTGGTAGGAAAGGGGCCAAGAGCAATGTACAGTCAGGGGGCCCAGATTACCTTGCTACAGCTCTGCCCTCCATGCCAACAACACTGATGACACAATTTTTCATAATGGTCTGTGGTTCCACTAGACTATTGGGATGCAAATAGCATGCTGTGTGCCAGGTGCTATTGGCACCTGGGTGCAAATTGTCACTACAATAAAGGTGTCATTCAAATACATTTTTATGAGGTTTGGTGTCTGCCAAGCTTGTAACAATGTCAGTACTGTAAAACAGTTACCTCTGTCATTGATGTTCATCAATACTCACTATTCTACATCATTTGCATCCCCCCAGGTACCTTTAGAAATTGTTGCTTTACTTAGACATGAAGTCGGGGCAACATTCACCCTCAGTAAAGACCCCTATGTGGAGCAGTCATATTCTACTAGTGATTGGTTTCTAATCAGTAATCCCAGCGATGATCAAAAAGGTAGAGATTTAATGTTTATTGCATGACACATAAATTATAAAACCTATAGAATTAAGTTTTGCATTTTGACTACTCATTTGGTAGATTTTCATTCATATACAAATACTTTTGTGATTATTAATGCTTGAATTGACATCCACCCAATGCTTAGAATCAGAATGAGCTTTATTGTCAATTATTGTATGCTTACAAATACAAGGAATTTGGCTTTGTGGCAGAAGCTTCCAGTGCACAAACAATACAACAACAAGATAGAGATAATAAAGAAAAGGTGAATAGGTAATATAAGTATATATATATAGAAATACACCATATATGCAATATATATGCATACAGTTGTGCTCAAAAGTTTGCATACCCTGGCAGAAATTGTGACATTTTGGCACTGATTTTGAAAATATGACTGATCATGCAAAAAAACTGTCTTTTATTTAAGGATAGTGATCATATGAAGTCATTTATTATCATATAATTGTTTGGCTCCTTTTTAAATCATAATGATAACAGAAATCACCCAAATGGCCCTGATCAAAAGTTTACATACCCTTGAAAGCTTGGACTTGTTACAGACACAAGGTGACACACACAGGTTTAAATTGCAATTAAAGGTTAATTTCCCACACCTGTGGCTTTTTAAAATGAAATTAGTGCCTGTGTATAAATAGTCAATGAGTTTGTTAGCTCTCATGTGGATGCACTGAGCAGGCTAGATACTGAGCCATGGGGAGCAGAAAAGAACTGTCAAAAGACCTGCGTAACAAGGTAATGGATCTTTATAAAGATGGAAAAGGATATAAAAAGATATCCAAAGCCTTGAAAATGCCAGTCAGTACTGTTCAATCACTTATTAAGAAGTGGAAAATTCAGGGATCTCTTGAGACCAAGCCGAGGTCATGTAGACCAAGAAAGATTTCAGCCACAACTGCCAGAAGAATTGTTCGGGATACAAAGAAAAACCCACAGGTAACCTCAGGAGAAATACAGGCTGCTCTGGAAAAAGACGGTGTGGTTGTTTCAAGGAGCACAATATGACGATACTTGAACAAAAATGAGCTGCATGGTCGAGATGCCAGAAAGAAGCTTTTACTGTGCCAATTCCACAAAAAAGCCCAGTTACAATATGCCCGACAACACCTTGACACGCCTCACAGCTTCTGGCACACTGTAATTTGAGTGACGAGACCAAAATAGAGCTTTATGGTCACAACCATAAGCGCTATGTTTGGCGAGGGGTCAACAAGGCCTATAGTGAAAAGAATACCATCCCCACTGTGAAGCATGATGGTGGCTCACTGATGTTTTGGGGGTGTGTGAGCTCTAAAGGCACAGGGAATCTTGTGAAAATTGATGGCAAGATGAATGCCTCATGTTATCAGAAAGTACTGGCAGACAATTTGTATTCTTCATTCGACTTTCCAGCACGACAATGACCCTAAGCACAAGGCCAAGTTGACCCTCCAGTGGTTACAGCAGAAAAAGGTGAAGGCTCTGGAGTGGCCATCACAGTTTCCTGACCTTAATATCATCGAGCCACTCTGGGGAGATCTCAAACATGCGGTTCATGCAAGACGACCAAAGACTTTGCATAACCTGGAGGCATTTTGCCAAGACGAATGGGCAGCTATACTACCTGCAAGAATTTGGGGCCTCATAGACAACTACTACAAAATACTGCACACTGTCATTGATGCTAAAGGGGGCAATACACAGTATTAAGAACTAAGGGTATGCAGAATTTTGAACAGGGGTCATTTCATTTTTTTCTTTTTTGCCATGTTTTGTTTTATGAGTGTGCCATTCTGTTATAACCTACAGTTGAATATGAATCCCATAAGAAATAAAATAAATGTGTTTTGCCTGCTCACTCATGTTTTCTTTAAAAATGGTACATATATTACCAATTCTCCAAGGGTATGCAAACTTTTGAGCACAAATGTATGTACAAATACAAATGTTATATACAGATGGAGCAAGGGAATGTAATGGCAGAAGAGGTAGGATATGTTGGATAAATATAAATAGACTAAGCTGTGTATTGCACATAATTATTACTCAATGGAGCAGTTTTAACTGTTCATGAGATGGATAGCCTGAGGGAAAAAACGTATCTGGTGCCTGCCAGTTCTGGTGCTCAGTGCTCACAGTGCTCTGTAGCGCCAGCCAGAAGGCAACAGTTCAGAAAGGTAGTGGGCTGGGTGAGTGGGGTCCAGAGTAATTTTTCCAGCCATTTTCCTCACTCTGGAAGTGTACAGTTATTGGAGAGAGGGCAGGGAGCAACCAATAATCCGCTCAGCAGTCCGAACTGTCCTTTGTAGTCTTCTGATGTCCGATTTCATAGCTGAACTAAACCAGACAGTTATTGAAGTGCAGAGGACATACTTAATGACTGCTGAGTAGAACTGTGTCAGCAGAGGCTGTGGCAGGTTGAACTTCCTCGGCTGGTGAAGGAAGTACAACCTCTGCTGGGCCTTTTTCACAATGGAGTCAGTCCTTGGCAGTGCAGTCATTTGTGTACAGGGAGAGGAGTAGTAGGGAGAGTACACATCCCTGGGGGGTGCCAGTGCTGATCGTACAGGTGCTGGAAGTGAATTTCCCCAGTCTCACTAGCTGCTGCCTGTCTGTCAGAAAGCTGGTGATCCACTAACAGATAGAGGTGGGAACAGAGATTTGGTTTAATTTAGTCAAGAGAATAGCTGGAATGATGGTGTTGAAAGCCAAACTCAAGTCCACAAAAAGGATCCTTGCATATGTCCCTGGTCTATCTAGATGTTGAAATATGTAATGTAGTCCCATATTGACTGCATCATCCACAGACCTGTTAGCTCGATAAGCAAACTGCAGGGTATCCAGAAAGGGTCCAGTTATGTCCTTCAGATGGGCTTACCCCAGTCTCTTAAATGACCACAGATGTCAGAGCAACAGGTCTATAGTCATTCAGTCCTGTGATTTTGGGTTTCTTTGGGACAGGGATGATGGTGGAGCATTTGAAGCAGCAGGGAACTTCACACTGCTCCAGTGATGTGTTGAAGATCTGTGTGAAGATGGGGGCCAGCTGGTCAGCACTGGATTTTAGACAAGTGGGTGAAACACCGTCTGAGCCCTGTGCTTTCCTTGTCTTCTGTTTTCGGAAGACCTGGCACACATCCTCTTCACAGATCCTAATTGCAGGTTGAGTAGCAGGAGAGGGGAGGAGGGGGGTTGCAGGAAGTGTAAATGTTTGTGTGATGTGAAAGTCAGAGCGGGTGTGGGGTGTGAAACTGGGATTTTCAAATCTACTGTAAAACACATTCATATCGTCAGCCAGTTGTTGATTCCTTACAGAGTTGGGAGGTGGTGTCTTGTAGTTGGTAATGTCCTTCAGGCCTCTCCATACTGATGCAGGGTCATTAGCTGATAACGTGTTTTTCAGCTTTTCAGAATAGTTACTCTAATCTCTAGTCTGTTTTTGGCCTGAGTCCTGCTGTAAACCATGGTTTGTCATTATATGTTAAATAAGTCCTTGTAGGAATGCACATATCCTCAGAGAAACTGATATATGATGTCACAGTATCTGTGAGCTTGTCCAGGTTGGTGGCAGCAGCCTCAAAAACACTCCAATCAGTGCAGTCAAAACAGGCTTGTAGTTCCAGCTCTGCTTCATTGGTCCATCTTTTTGCAGTCTTTACCACAGGTTTAGCTGATTTTAGTTTCTGCCTGTAGATCGGAAGAAGATGAACCAGACAGTGATCAGAGTGTCCCAAAGCTGCTTGGGGGACAGACGATATGCATCCTTTATTGTTGTGTACTTGTATTGTTGTGGACTTCAGTTTGGCTTTTAACACCATCAGTCCTGCTCTCCTATGGACTAAATTAACCCAGATCTCTATTCCCACCTCTATCTGTCAGTGGCTCACCAGCTTTCTGACAGACAGGCAGCAGCTAGTGAGAATGGGGAAATTCACCTCCAGCACATGTACAAACAGCACAGGCATCCCCCAGGGATATGTACTCTCCCCACTACTCTTCTCCCTGTACACAAACGACTGCATTGCCAAGGACCCCTCTGTTAAGCTCCTGAAGTTCGCAGACAACACTACTGTCATCGGCCTCATCCAAGATGACATTGAGTCTGCATACAGAAGGGAGGTTGAACTGGCCATCTTGTGCAGTCAAAACAACCTGGAGCTGAACATGCTCAAAACAGTGGAGATGATATTGGACTTTAGGAGGAACACCACAGCATTAACCCTGCTCACCATTCTAAACTGCACTGTGGCTGAAGTAGAGTCATTCAGGTTCCTGGGCACTACCATCTCACAGGACCTGAAGTGGGAGACCCACACAGACTCAATTTTGAAAAAGGCCCAGCAGAGGTTGTACTTCCTTCACCAGTTGAGGAAGTTCAACCTCCCACAGGTGCTGCTGATACAGTTCTACTCAGCAGTCATAGAGTCTGTCCTCTGCAGTTCTATAACTGTTTGGTTTGGTTCTGCTATGAAGTCAGACAGCAAAAGACTTCAAAGGATAGTTTGAACTGCTGAGAGGATTAATGGCGCTCCCCTACCCACCCTGCTAGAACTGTACACATCCAAAGGAACGAAAAGGGCTGGTAAAATCACTCTTGACCCCATTCACCCAGCACACTTCCTCTTCGAACTGTTGCCCTCTGGCCGGCGCTACAGAGCACTGAGCACCAGAACAGCCAGGCACAGGAACAGTTTTTTCCCTCAGGCTATCCACCTCATCAACAGTTAAAACTGCCCCCATATACTTTCCTTTTTGTCAACACAACCATGTGCAATATTCAATCCATCCATTCCTACTTACATCTATATTTCATTTATATTTTTTAACATATCCTACCACTTCTTCAATACATTACATCACCTGCACATAACTGTATATCTGTATATAAAATATTTGAACAGCATTATTGCTCTATTGTATATATCTCTTTTTATTTATCTGTTATATTTTATTTTTTTTATTTTTATGTCACTGTATATGTTTGTATGTATGTATATATGGTTGCATCCTCTTTGCACTGGAAGCTTCTGACACCATGACAAATTCCTTGTGTGTGTAAGCATACTTGGCAATAAAGTTAATTCTGATTCTGTCTCTGGTGGGGCATGTAATGTGCTGTCTGTATTTGGCAGTTCACGGGTGAGATCGGCTCTTTTAAAATCGCCAAGAATAATAAGTGAGTCCGGGTATATTTGTTCCGTGTCTGCTTCTACCTATTCAACTGTAATTGCATTAATTGTTTCTGTAGTGTACGAAATACCAGTGTCCTTCACATCTGACCAACCAGGACATTATGAACAATGGGTGGTGTTTGACTTCAATACAAGACCTGTACTGCAACAAAAAATCAAGGTCAGAGTTGGAGAGAATGAGCAAGAGGCACATGAGTGTAAGAGAACATCATTCATTACTCCAGCATCTGAGGTTCCACAAGAAACACAAAGTGAGTCAGTGACTGACAGGAATCCTGAGGCCTGGAATGTGGAAAATGTGAAAATCATCCCTTTTGGTGAAATAGAAGAGGCAGAGAGGGAGTTGCTAAATAAATACAAGCTTGTTATGAAACATCAGGTGAACTTCCAAACTCATGCTGTTTCCTCAATTGATCATGGTAATTACAAAGATAGAATGCACAAGTTTCTGTATCAGGAGGAAAAGGAAGAAGCTGAACTACTTACAAGGTATTTTGTATGGTTTTAAATTAGTGCAAGTAATACTTCAAGTAAGTACTATTACAACTGAAATTCTAAAACTGCACTCTCTTTCCCCCAAAAAACTATTTCTAGGCTGAATCTACGAGGTGATGTGCAGTTGAAAAATCACCTGTCTGATGCCTGGTTTGGACTGAAATTTGCTTATCCAGGGGAACTATTTGCTGCTGTGCCTCTTTCTCATCCACTCACTCCTAATACTCCTCAAGGTTACATATTGAATAGACATGTTAGCAAAGCTCTTGTGCATGTGGAGGAAAATGATAATTGTTTTGGGCTTATTTATGAGGCTGAAATTTTAAAAGACACTGCTACTGAGACACAGTTACATCTTAAGCTCTCTGAACGTTGCTGCACTGATCTTCATCTGCAAAATGGGCAGCAATGTGAGATGGAGATCCAGTTTCAACTAAATCGTCAATGGTTCTGCGAGATGCACAAGGCTGTTGATGATCTCCCACACTTTGACAAGGTTTTGCCTGATCTGAAAAACAGCAGCATCCCTGTTTCTTGCCAGTCAGATACAGGGGATTTAAATGAGAAACAACAAGCTGCAATTAACTTTGTCTTGGGAGTAACAGACAATGCATACAGTGTGCCACCTTTGTTGATTTATGGACCTTTTGGAACAGGGAAAACTCGAACCCTTGCAAAGATAGCCCAGGCGCTTGTGAAGCAACCACAGAACAAAGTCTTGATTTGTACACAGACAAACAGGTAATCTTAAAGTTCCACTGCTCACAAAATAATTGCTGTAATGGTACCATGGCACAGTGATTGTATCGGATGGTTATACCATGGTAATCCAAACAGTTGTCTCTGTATACTAATCCAATTAAATTTTTCTCAATGCAGTTCTGCAGATCTTTATGTGAAAAATCATTTCCATGAACATGTAACAGCTGGTCATCATGAAGCCAAACCTCTGAGAATAAAGGCAAAGGAAAGGAATCCACAGAAGTCCACTAATCACACTACTCTAAAGTACTGCCATTTATCCATTGATGGCAATCAATTTGAGTTTCCTGATAAAGTTGTACTAGATTCCACAAGAATCATAATAACAACAACTGCAATGGCTCGTTACTTTCATGACATGAAGCTCCCTGAGAACTACTTCAGCCACATTCTGATCGATGAAGCTTCTCAGATGTTGGAGTGTGAAGCTCTTATGGCACTGGGCTTGGCAGGTAAAAAGACACGTGTCGTTTTAGCAGGAGATCACATGCAGATGGGACCCAAGCTATTCTCTGTGAGGCAAGACAAATGTTCAGAGCATACTCTGCTCAATCGTCTTTTCTATTACTACCAAACTGAGAAATGTAGCGCTGCCAAACAAAGCAGAATCATTTTCAGTGAAAACTACCGTTCCACAAATGACATCGTGGATTTTGTGTCAACACATTTTTATGTGGGAAAGACGGATGTGATCAAGGCTACAGGAAATGTGCCTCCTCATCCACACCAACAAGCCTTGCAGTTCCATCATGTAAGAGGAGAATGCCGTTTGGACCCAACAAGCATGTCCTGGTTCAATCCAGAACATATTCAGATTGTTGTTGACATTGTGCAAGGAATTATGAGGGACTGGCCAAAAGAGTGGCACAATCAAGATCCAGCATCAATCTGTGTCCTTTCACAAGGCACACAGGTATAAAAACTATTACAAGTTACATATCTACATCATGCTTCTATAGAGGGCAACCTGCTAATTTATCAAAATTAATGAAAACTTGTTTATCTGTCATTTACCAGAAGCACTCAACTCTTGTATTACAGGTTCGTGAAATAAGAAAAAGATTGGCTCAGCTTGGACTGAGGAGTATTACTGTGGAGAATGCAGAAAATGTGCAAGGTATAGATGATGCATTATTCAAAGCCATGTGTTAATGTTGTAATGGTACATGCATTATATAGTTCATGTATATTTTCCAAATATTTTGCAGGAAAACAATTCAGAGTAATTGTGATTTCCACTGTGCACACTATGGACAGCCTATTTGTGACTAAACAGAACTGTCTTGAGTTTTTCAATGACATGCGTGTGCTGAACACTGTTATGACGAGAGCCCAATCCCAAATATTTGTGGTTGGAGATGCAGCTGCACTTTCTAGTCCTCACTTTGGGATGTGCTGGAGACTTTGGGGGTCTTACATAGGGCATTGCATTAACAAAGGAAGTGCCCATAACCTTACCCAGGATTCTTTGAAACAAGAACTTCTTGAGATATCTGAGCTCTGCAGAAGTGAGAATGAAGACAGCAGTGATAGTGAATCAACCACATCTGAGATATCAGACACAGATGACCCAATACTTAAAGAGCTGCTTGATGAGAGTAAAAACATAAACATTACATTGACAGAGGAAGGCTTGTTTCCTGTTTTTCAAAATGAGCATCTTGACAGAAATGTGGTCAACCACATTAAAGAAGTAGATGCAGAGCATCTGCAGAATAACTCCACCATCTACAAATGCTGTGAGCTGGTCAAGGAGAGTTTTGACCGAGGTTACGCTATACCACTTGATGAGCCCACCCTATGTATCAATATCAAGGGTAGAAAGAATTTGGGACAGTCATTCCCTGGAGACAAGGTAGCCGTGGAGATCCTGAGTGAGCAATCAAATCAACTAAAGGGAAAAGTAATCAAGGTCCTTGATTGTGCAGATACCCTCAGAGAATTTGTTTGCACTCTTGAAAGGCATGATAGTCAGGTGATGACACCAATTAACAGATGTGTCTCCAAAATTTATACACCATTTTGTAAGGACAAACCATATCACATTGCAGTACGAAATCCTGAGGACCTCACAAAAGAGAAATTCATCAAAATAAATGAGGCGGCCCATAGAAATTATCTCTTTGTTGTCAGAGTCCTTAAGTGGAGAAAGGATTGCTGGTATCCCTTGGGAATTGTTGTGGGAGTGTTTCCAAAAATAGCAACTTTAGAGGATGGATTGAAGGTACTTGACATAGAGTTCCAGTTGAAGAGAACACTTCCTTCAATTGTGGAAAAAGAGATGCAACATTTTCAAGGTCTTAAAATATCTGAAGATGGAAGAAAAGATTTCCGAGACCTCCCAGCATTCACCATTGATCCTGCTGATTCACAGGACCTTGATGATGCTATTAGTGTAAGGGATTTAGGTGAGTGCTATGAAATAGGGGTCCACATTTCTGATGTTGCAAGTTTTGTGGCTAAAGACAGTGAACTGGATAAATATGCAAGACAGCAAGGTACTGCATTCTATACACCAGAGAAGGATCCAACATATATGTTCCCTGAAGAACTGAGTGCCAATTTCTTCAGTCTAATCCCTAATCATGATAGACGAGCCATCTCCTTGATGATGGAAATTGATAAAAGGACACACTGCATAAAGAAGAAATCTTTCTGCAAGTCTGTCATTTGCTCTAAAAGGAAGTTGTCCTATAATGAAGCTGAAGACATAATTGAAAAGCCAGTCAATAGACAGCATTTTGACCCCCTTAAAGTCTGCCTTATGACAGCATGTCACTTTGCCGAGGTTCACAGGAAATGCAGGAAACAAAAAGACTGGTGCTACAACCCTCCAGATGAGGATGTGACCCTCGGAAGAAGACGATCTCACCAAATGGTGGAAGAGCTGATGATCATGTTTAACTATACAGTTGCTGAACACCTTCTGTTTGATGAAGGAACAAGGAGCCTAACTCCACTCAGATGCCAGGACAGGCCAAAAAGTGAACAGATGAATTACCTTTTTAACAAAAATGCCTCTTTGATTCCTCTGTCTGTTCACCTCTCATGTCAAGCTGATGCAAGTAAAGGTGATTCTCACAAACAGAGGAGCCAAATTTTGAGTAACTTTGACTTGCCAAACCCAGAGACTGCTGAAACCTTCCCCATATTAATATCACTTTTGAAAAGTCTTAAGAAAGCTGCTCAGGCCAAAGACAAATACAGAATAATTGACTTAATTACAACTGATGACATTCACCCCCAGCTTCTTCCTTTTGCTATTGCATTTAGGAGACTCTTTCACAAAGCATATTTTTTGCGCTCAAACTCGACCCACGGTGCAAGAATTGGGCACTACAATTTAGATCTTGACAGTTATACATGGGCCTCATCTCCAATTCGCCGGTATATAGATGTCATTGTGCAGCGTCTTCTTCATTCTGTGATTGACAAGACAGAACCGCATTACACATCACGTGACATTAACTTGTCTTGTATGGAATTTGCCAGGAAAAATCAGCATCAGTCAGCATATGAGAGGAAAGCAAATGCCCTTCATTTTGCATCAAAACTGTCAACCCAGAGTGAAAGGAAGGTGGCATACATTGTGGAAGTCAATCCATCAGGGACAAACTTCAGAATATCCTTCCCACTTAACAGAGACTCTATACCAGACAATGTAGGCATTTTTTACAGGGACCTTCAGTTGGCAGATCAACCAGAGTTTGATGAAACAAACAACAGCATGATCTTGACATGGGTGCGAAGGATATATTCATTCTCCAATCCTCATATCCACACTGAAGTGAAACAACAAAATCCAAACTCAGTCACAGCCTATGTCCCTACAAAGACCTGGAAATGCCTAGTAGATGCTCTCAGAGCAGAAAAATGGGAATTAATGTTTCCCTTGATTGAGGAGCTTGACATTAGCTCAAGAACCCACAGAGAACACTTCCAGGAAAGACTGAACAAAGCCAAAAATTCAGGAACAGATAAATCTGAGCATTATGCTGAACTGTCTCTGAGATTAAAGCAAGGTGAAGCAGTTGAGGTGCAGCTAGGTACAGACACAGCTCGAGGATTAATGACACCAGCAGTTCAGCTGTTTATTGTGCATCCAAAATTTGAGATTTGTTTGGAGCATGTAAAAGATCCAATCAAGTGTTTTTCAAAATACACGCTCAACTCATCAAGGAATTCATACAACACATACATGCATTATCAGGCATTATGGAAACCTATGTGTGAAATGGAGTCAGTGTCCAGTGCAGTGGCTGAAAATGAGAGCATTGTTTTAGAAGATGTACCTCTGAAATGGGATGCATCTCTGCAAGAGAAACTTAGTGGGTATTTTCTACTCCCTCTCGACAAAAAAGACAAGTGGTCCATTGAATGTGACCTCAGGAACTGCTTCCTCTGCATTCGAACAAAGATTCCCAAAAATGAATGCTGTCCATTTCTTGACAACTCTCAGTGCACAGATCTCATGGATATCCCCATTATCATTTGGGTGGCCCATGGTGTAATTACAAAAGTTGAAGAAAAGAAAACAAAAGTAACAAGACATTTACAAATTGACTTTCGAATTAACCATATGCCAATGACAAACATTCCAGAGGACATCTACTACGAGAGCACAAGATTTACAGTGGAGCTAATTCCAACGCTTCTGCCAGATGTGTAAGGAATACAGTTATACAATTGATGATGTACTGTAGCTTACAAATAAAAATGCACAGGAATGCAGACTGAATTCACAAAGTTAATGTCCTGAATTCTTTCAGATCGGTCTGATAAATACTTGAAGTATATATAATTTCATGGATTTTGCTAGATTGCCAAGAAGACATCTTGTATATTTATATAATTATTTGTTATATATGTTTTGTTTTTTTCTTTCACAGGCGCAAAGAAAATGCAATTGACAGTCTAACTAAAGCTAACCAGCTAGTGAAAACCATTGCCATGGGCAAAGGAATCAACTACGAAGGAGGTACTATTGATTGTCTTCCAGTTATCTGCTTTTACAGTATCTAACCTTTTGCATATTTCAACCTCTACTCTAAATACTTCTTGTTTATGAGCAATCTTTTTTTATATCTCACCCAATATTGTTTATTTTTGTTAAAAGTAACACTGTATCTCCTAAAAGGCAGTAAAATTTGGAAGCAGATGCCAGCCAGATTTGAGATTAAAGATCTCCCTTCTGGGTTTTCCCATCTTAACAACAGTCAGTGTAAAGCTATAAGAGAAGCACTGATCAACCCATTTACTCTTATCCAAGGACCACCAGGTAAGAAACATCTTCTGAGGCATTCCCAGTGCTTTGGTGTCTGAATGTCTTTGTAGAGTTAATTTGAAGAATGTCTCAGTCATTCTTTGTCAGAATGTCTGAATCTTTGATTTTTCACTTCTTTCACATATTATTGTTGTGCCATTTCAGATTGAAATTCAATATGTAATCTAATTTCACTATAATATTGGTGAATATTTTTGTCACAGGGACTGGAAAAACAATTGTTGGTGTCCATATTGTGTACTGGTTGCTCGAGATAATTCGAAAGCGTCCTTCCCCTAATCTTCAAAAGAAGAGAGCCATTCTATACTGCGGACCATCAAATAAGTCTGTTGATGTGGTTGCAGGTAAACTTTTTAAACCAAATTTGGCTTTTCCCCTTCAACAAATCCTGCTTTTGCTCCCACTCCAAAACTTTCTGTCCTAAACTTTCATAGTATTTTTTTAAAGCAATGTTTGCAGTCTTGTTTACTACAGAGTTCCCACTCCTTTTGACCAATTAAAATAATCTGCATTTACACACATGCATTTCTAGCTGGTAAAATAACTTAGAGCCTAATATGACAAGGAATAAAAAACCTAACTTTTCAAGGCCTGCACATAATTTTAAAGAATAATCCTGGATATTTCCATGTTTTCCAGCTGGGAACCCAGTCACTAGCCCTCAGTACTGTAGAAGTGCAATGTGTTATTTATGTACCACAAGTGGCAAATGGAACTGCAAAAATATTCTTTCCAAACATGTTTCTCCCAACTCTTTTGGCCCACTCCCTTTGCTTGGACAAACTAGTCACTTCTCCTCTAAACAGCCTATTACAATTGGTACCGCCCCAAATTAATTAATTTTGAATGTTTTGAAGTGCCACAAACCGTTTAGACGTTTTGGGGAAATCAGCCCAAGAATGGCTTACTTATAGTTGTCTCTGACAATGAAACTGGGTGATGAAAAATATTTAAACTTGGTAAATGTTTTGATCACATTATCCTACCAAGGGTATCTTAGGGTAAAAGCATTCCAATTGAAAGAAAATTATTGTTAATGCCAATGTATTGTAGGACATCTCCTAAAACTTGAAAAACAACTCAGACCTCTCAGAGTCTACAGTGATCAGATGGAGATGTTGGAATTTCCTTATCCAGGCTGCAATCTGAAGCTCTCGCGGCATTCTAAAAGAGTGGAAAAGCCCAACACAGAGCTCAGGTATTGTATTTGCAGTTTGAAGAACCCCTCTCAAACACCAGCCATCTATTATGTATTAGAGATCATAAACACCATAAATATTAATTGCCTGTTTAATGTATCATACATACATTGAAACCATAATTTTCACTAACAGGTGTGCATTGTTGTTGTATTAGCTCAATTGCATTACACCACCTGATTCGAAAGGTTGACAACCCATTCTCTGCACAAATACTGGCTTTTGATGAGAAAATTCGAAGAGGAGATCACCTTACTAATGAAGAAATAAAATGGTATGTAAGATTTAAGAACTAAATGTCTCTTTTGTGCTCTCAGGAACTCCTGATTTCTTGAGACATTAAGAAAATAAGTTTGGACTTTTTTAGGGTTAGGACAATTTGATAGAAATGTAAAGCATCAATTTTAAGTTACAAGAACAAACAAGAACTGTGTTTTCCACAGCTACAAAGAATCTCTCCAAAAGGCTCGAAAACATGAATTATTGCATCATGATGTCATCTTGTGCACTTGTACGGCAGCATCACACCCTGCCTTGGCTGAAGCCCTCGACTTAAAACAGATCATCATTGATGAGTGTGCCATGGCAACAGAACCTGAAGCCTTCATTCCCCTAGTAGCTCATAAACCTGAACAGGTATGATTCCTAACTAATGCTCTTTTTAGCCAAACACTCCCATGTTGATTCAACATGATCACACAGGAAATCAACATGTTACTTCTGAAAGTTCATGTACCCTAAAATCAACCACATTCAGCTGAACTACTAAGAAGTGCCATCTTCCATCAGACATTTTTTACTTCAATTCAAGCATGAACATATTGCCCTGTAGTGCTACTGATGAGTTCTGGTCCTGTGGGAAACAGGAAGTAATCAAGTTCACATAAACAATGCTGAGCGAGATCCAGAGGTTGCATTTTCACACTAAAATCACATTTTTACTCCATTGAAGGTTAGGTTTAGGGTTGGAGTTTGGGTTAGGGTAGTGGTTCCCAAGCCTGTTCCTGGAGGCCCCCCAACACTACACATTTTGGATATCTCCCTAATCAAACACACCTGATTCATCTCATCAGCTTGTTTGTGGAGACTCCAAGACCTGAATTGGGTGTGTCAGAAAAGGGAGATATACAAAATGTGCAGTGTTGGGGGGCCTCCAGGAACAGGGTTGGGAACCACTGGGTTAGGGGATGGAGTTAATACAAATATAGGCTACCTACAGGCAAACTAAAATTAAACTTCCTTTTGGCACCACCCTGTGGATATTTAACCCGGAAACTGGAGCTCTCACATGTCAAAACGTTCAACAACACTTCCAGATTCGGCAATTTGTGTGATTCAAATTTCGGAAAGCATAGAACAATTTCAGCAACAAAAATTTCGACCTGTTGCCGAATTCACAGTGTGGTCAATCTGTTTAATTGGATAAAATCTGAAAATTAGTGCCATTGATTTGTTCTTGAATAACACATATTCAGAAATATGAGACTGCTACATGGCACAATTGAATAACAAATTTTCAGAAATATTAGACCGTTAGATGGCACAATTCACATATTCAGAAATATTAGACCACTAAATGGCACAACTGACCAATCAGAATTGACTGTTCATTAAAAGGTTATTGGAAGCTATACATTAAAATTGACATCAATAAGGAAATACAGAAAGTGTTCTATATTCATTGCATACTGAATGTACATATTCCTATGAAATGGTTATTATCCACAAATTTCACATCCTAGATCATTCTTCTGGGCGATCACATGCAGCTACAGCCCTTAGTTCATTGTGATGTGGTAAAGAGATTGGGCATGAGTAAATCTCTGTTTGAACGTTACATGGAGAAAGCACTGATGCTTGACACTCAATACAGAATGGTAAGAAGTTACATCTCAGAATCGGTTTTAAATAAGAAAGCAGGCCTAGTACATTTTGGTCAGTAGCTCATACTTAGCTTTTAGAATGTTAAAGTTTTGTTTAATTTAAAATTTTGTCTGTCTCATGTCTTGTCTCCTACAGCAAGAAGGCATTTGTGCATTTCCATCTCAGGAGTTCTATCAAGGAAAGTTAAAGACTGCAGTGCCACACAAACCAAGTTTTTTCCACACAGAATCAAGGCAAACTCCCATAGTCTTTGGGCATGTTGAAGGGAAGGAGAAAAGTCTGCTGGTCTCGACTGAACGAGGAAATGAAAATTCAAAGGCGAATGAGGAAGAGGCAGAAGAAGTGGTGAGAGAGAAGAAGACCAATCAAATCAAATGTGTTTCTGGCTATACAAGTATAGGCTATATGAAATGTATAGCCAAGGAAGATGATTAGGGTAACAGAAAATTAAGGGCCAAGCCACGAAGTAGCTGTAGCCCCTATTGTATCTGTTAGTACTCTTCTTCTTCCTCCCCAATGGGAGTCTATGGCAGCCAATAGAACCGTACATAGGAAAATGATGAAATTTGGCACACTGATAGTGGTGGACATGAACAGTCCCCAGACAAAGATTGGGTTCTCTAGGACATACTCTGTAGCGCCACCACCATGTCAAAACTTTACTTTTCTGTTTAGTGTATCTTTTGAACCGTTTGTCCTAGAAACAAAATTATTTTTTACTGTCTGATTACTCTACTCTTGATGACTCAAGTGAACACCATAAATGAAAACTCCACCCATTACAGTGGCCACCATCTTGGATAATGATGTTTATAGTTTTTCCGCTACTAGTCCTTGAAATGTCACCTGATTTGCCCAAATAATGGCTCAAATAATCTCCATAACAATGAAAGGATGTGAAGCTGTATCTCAGCAATGCTTTGTCCTATCGAAACAAAACTTGGTGTGCTTCACCATGATCTGACAGTACATGCAATGTTTGGAGACAGTGCCACCTATGGGTCAAGAAAATGAAAAATGCCTATTTCTGGCCATAAATTTTGAACCAGATGTCCAAAAATCATGAGCTTGGTGTCTATGGATTCGGTAGGTCATGAAAATTTCAACGATACCAATTTTCCTCATAATGGCCATACTGTCTCTCCACCATATTGATATATCCGCCATCACTTGTTTTATAAAAATTGGTAAGCATCATCAACATTATGTCCTGAGGATATTTGAGAAGTTTGGTGACAGTGGCACCTTTAGTTTAAAAGCTAACCCACACTTGTGTGCTGACTCAAAACTCATCTTGTCTCTTTGCCACTCATTGAGCATGTTAACTGAGTGGCACATTGTGTTTAGCACTGGTTTATAATTCCAAAGGTCATGGATTCAAAGCTATTCTTCTTCCTCCCCAATGGGAGTCTATGGCAGTCTATGGCAGCCCACAGAATCCGTACATAGGAGATTTGTTACACTGATAGAGGTGGGCATCAATAGCCACCATACACAATTTGGGGTTTCTAGGACAAACTCTGTAGCGCCATCACCACTTCAAAAATTCACTTTTCTTTTGTGCGTATTGTTTTAACCCTTTGGCCTGAAACCTGAGAGGTTTGGAGACTATAGTTCAAAAGATAACCCACATTTGTTTTTCACTCTAACATCGGCAAGTCTCTTTGCATTTGCAATATACATCATAGCCAATCTTTGGGTCCTATGGGACCTGTAGGCCAAATTGGCAATTTAGGGGGCTTGGTCCCACAATGGCTGCTTGCAGCTATATTTCCTATTGTTACTGTATGTCATTCCCTCGAATATACTTGAAAATACTCAAACCTTAATCTAATACTCATTTAAAATACCAAAATGGCCCATTACTCAAATTAACTCAGATCTTAAATTAACCTAAGCATTTTGGTACTATAACGAAGAGGAGAGCTTAGTTAGCCATTATTGTGTTTAACAGCTTAATATGATTAATATTAATATGATAATTGACCCTTTGCATAATTGACCCTTCATCATTGTTGCTAGGTTTGACAAGCTTTCCTACTAGTAGAAAACGCAAATATGTTTTTCCCCGGGTGTGCCTGATTCACTCTGTCATATGCAAAGTCCGAGAGGACAAGGAAATGATTCTACTGGTTGCGGCGAAATGGCCCAACCAGCCATGATTTCCAGAAATGATAGGGATGCTGTACAGCTCGCCATGAGAAATACCGCTAAGGAGGGATCTCCTCTCTCAGGCGCAAGGCACAATCTGGCATCCCCAGCTCAAGTTGTGGAACCTGCATGTGTGGCCCCTGAACATGCCAGAACTGACACATTCAGTCATGAACACCATTTTACAGGCCAGAGCTAAAATGGAATGTGTTCACTGATTGGTGTCTCTCACATGGCAAAGACCCAGTAAACTGCACCATACATGAAATTCTCATATGTCTTCAAAAGCAATTAGACGCAGGAATCACTCCATCAACGCTCAAAGTGTATGTGGCGAATATATCTGCGTATCACGCACATGAAGCAGGTGCCACTATAGGCAAGCCTGATTTAATCATAAAGTTCCTTAAAGGAGCAAGATGATTAAACCCACCTCAGCCGGCTACAGTCCCGACTTGGGATTTAACTTTAGTCCTAAAAGCTTTCGCAGGGCCCCCCTTCGAGCTTTTGGACTACTGCATGCACTATCAATCGACAATTCATGTCTGGAGTTTGGCCCTGGTCTTTCAAAAGCCACTGTCAAACCCAGAAAACCCCTAACCATGCCATTCAGAGCGCAGGTGGGTCACCTTTAGGCCTTCTTCCCTCCTCCATTTAATTTGGATGAGGAACAATCATTGCATTTGTTATGCCCTGTGCAGGCGCTACACGCATACATTGAGCGTACATGCCAGATCAGTATGTCTGATCAGCTCTTTGTATGCTATGGAGGATGCACGAAATGAATGTCCATCTCCAAGCAAAGACTTTCTCATGGGATTGCCGATGCAATTGCCCTAGCTTATGAGTCGCAGGGTAAGACTTGCCCAATTGGTGTTAAAGCTCACTCAACTAGAGGCATGGCCTCATCATGGGCATGGACAAATGGTGTGTCCTTACAAGTCATATGTTTAGCAGCAGGATGGCCTTCTCAAAACACATTCGCAAGGTTTTACAACCTAGACGTATCATCTCTCTCTTCACAAGTTCTCTCTGTTTTGAGCACTTGCTATATCATTGGCCAAATATATATACTTATGCTCCCCTCTTTAAGGATGAGCTCCCCATCTTTTTACACAACCACCTGCATTCAGGCCGTTGTAATTTACCATAAGTCTCAAGCACTTACATTATAAATAAACTCCCTTCCTGACTGGGTTCATGAAGGACTTAATTCATACTATATGACTATAGTTCATATCAATGAGTGCTCCCCTCTTGGCCCAACATGAGGGTCACTCACTGTGGCATACTCATGTTGGTTGCCGTCCCACGAGACTGCGGCGTCATGCTTCCTTTCTGGGGGGTTATGTCACGTAGTGCGGCATGATGGGATTCTGTTCCACATATGCGTTAATAAACGCAATGTCAAGTGCACTAAGGCGTAAGGGAACGTCTCGGTTAAGTATGTAACCTTGGTTCCCTGAGACGAAGGGAACGAGACATTGCGAATGCTAGCCGCACTTCAAGACTCAAGAGTTCTTGAGGTACGAGCGATGCGCTCCTTGTTCTCAGTCAGAAATTCTGAGGAAATAGTGTTTGTGCACATGCTTTTAGATCAGACAGCTTTGCGCCAAACAGGTGGGGCTCAAACACCATAGCCAATATAAGAATACTGGCGTTATTGTAGAAAGAAAATTACCTCAGAATTTATTAAATGACATCCGTCCCTGCTCCCAACATGTAAATGAGCAAGTGTGCGACCCAACAAACTTTAAAAATTTAAAGAAAGAAAAAAATTAAAAGGCCAAAGAAAATATTGAATTTTAAATTTACAAATTATATTTACCATCCAGTTATATGTATTGTAGGCCCAGTTTATATTTAACTTGATACTACCTCTTAATCAATACTGTATGTTTAGAGACAGCGGTGTGTTTTTCTACCACTCATAACTGTTGTTTCATCAGGTGCGGATCGCCAAGCTTTTGATCCATGCTGGGATACAAGCAAAAGACATTGCCATTCTAACACCGTATAATGCTCAAGTGACAAATATTAATGAGTTCCTGTCCAGTGAGGGCATGTGTGGCATCACAGTCAACACCATTATGAAAAGTCAAGGTAATAAAATCTTAACATTTGCAGTAGTCATCTTACAGTAGGGTTCACTAAGGCCACCAATGAACTGTATTTATTTATGATTGTATGTTTTGACACTTTACATGTAAATGTTGCAGATACATGTTTATATTTGTCTTAATTAAGACTTCTCTCTTCGGTTTCTTTGGACACAGGAAGTGAATGGAAATACATAATCTTGTCAACTGTGCGCTCTTGCCCCAAATCTGAAATAGAGACGCAACCAACCAAATCCTGGATTACAAATCGGCTTGGATTCATCATGGACCAGAATCAAGTCAACGTGGGCATCACCAGGGCACAAGAAGGACTGTGCATCATTGGTTAGTTTACACCATCTGCTCTGATAAACAAGGGAACTTGGTGCTTTTTGTTTAGGTGTACAGTAGTTTGTGTTAATACTGTCAGGGTTAATTAAACAAAATGCCATTATAACCATAAACCTTTTTGAAGGTATTTATCGTGATTATGCACTATACATGGTGTTTATTGATGTTAACCTGTTTTATATTGAATGACTGGATGGCAGTGCCCTAATTATGGTCTTTTGACAGGTAATGAGAACTTGCTGCGATGCAGTATTTTGTGGAGAAAGCTTCTGAATCATTATCAGGAGAAAAGATGTGTGGTGAATCCTGCCAGCAACATACAGGTCCTAAAACCTCATGCTGACAGGACTCAGAGAACTAAGAAAACCGCTAGAAAATGATGTTTTATTCCTTCTTCAATGTGTTGAGTTTTGTTGCTCTAATTTCTTTCAATGTAAAATGTTCTCTAATTTACTTTTCATTTACTCATTTATGCTCTTTTAAATTTAAGTATATTAATTATTACTTTTTATCATTTTTCAACAAAATGGAGAAATTATAGGTCAGTCAGGGAAACTTTGCACACGTCAGATCAGTAAATTAAGCATTTGTATGTAGGTTAATAATATAAAATAACCATATTTTCATGGCACTTTAGTACATTTTAATTCTAAAATTAATTTATTTTTATTAAACATTTTTATTTTTAGCATGTTTTATATTATAATGAGAAAATGAAGAAACTACTGTAAATCCCTTGAAAATCAGAGGGTATGTATTTATTTATCTGTCTGATTTCAGAATGAATGCAAAGTTTATGTAGTTAAGTTTGCATTACTCAAGATATCCATTATGCTAAGTCATTGCATTTGTTAAATAACAATTCAAATTCTTCAGTTAATAACTTATTGATAATAAAGCAGAACAATACCTTGCATGAAAACAATTTTCAGCAAAGACAAAGTCACATTTCTGTCAATGTAACTATAAATATAGAAATAAAGAAAACTTGTATTAAGCTTCTTGATCTTCAGACCAGTATCATCAGACAATCACTAGATAAGGACATTGCATTTAACCAGCAGTTTTAATACTTGACCACCTGGTGGAGCCGAACTAACATGTGGAACAAAACTTTCAGAAAAGCTCATATTTATGGCAATTGGCTTTAGAGCAATGGTGTTATGTACATGACTAATTTCATTTAGATTCCGTAGATTTAGATATGGTGTGTATATGTTGAATAGTTTGTACTTCAACTAGCAACACTAGTTTTCAACATGTACTCGTTTCGTCCCAATCTACTGCAGATGCTAACATAACATGATTCAGGATTTAGTCGAGGTGCATCATTGCAATGCAAGTATCAGTAGCTATTTGTTTAGCTGTGCTGCAACAAAAGATTACAATACAATTAAATACATATTAAATTAATAAGTGCAATTAACTGAAGTGTACAGTTCAAAGGTAGAGTTAAATGTTTGGAAAAACATGCTACTCTTACTATTTCTGCAGTATGTAGTATGTATACAGTGTGCATATTTCCTTTATGCATGAAGTATGCTCTACTATATCTGCCAAGATGTGCAGAATACAACCAGAACACACTGCATGGAATATTCCATACTGCAATGCGTTTTGACTTCCATTTCCAGTTTAACAAATAACTAAATCTCATTATTTGATCAGACTGTCAAAAATATATTTTCACACTTGGATAAAAATAACGTATTTTCAAGATGATAACTGGATGCCACTTGCTAAATTGAAAATGCAACGTGACAACAATGTAGCATGTTCGAAACATTTATTGCTGCATAATGCTAACTGTTTCACCTACTATTTAAAAAAAGAATAAAAAGAAAAAAAGGAAGCAGTATACTGTACATATTAGGAAATAATGCACACCATTCAGTAAGCTAGTATTCCATTCTGAACATAGCCACAATGAGCTTATTGTCAAGCAGCAGGAATAGATAATCACCCGAGATTCTGTATTATTATTCATTTATTTTATGTTTAGTATGCATTACCATTATATACTTTCCTTTGCACCAATATACAAGCTAATATGTAAGAATACACACACACAAAGAGGGGTGTTAGTAAGGGGGGAGACAGACGCCAGGCTGCTTTGGAAAAGACTCTGAAGAGAGCTGTGGTTTTGCGGGAGAGTGACTAGACATGAGAGAGAGAGAGAGAGAGAGAGAGAGAGAGCATTGATGAGTAACAGGGCAGAAAGAGTGTGTATAAATGAAGAGAAAACAGTAACTGAGGAGACACATTGCATATTAGAATAAACGTGTCACAAAAAAAGAAAAGTTCACCAGTGCAGAATGTAAACGTGTGTGCTTGAGTGCATGTGTATAGTGGATTTCTATATGCTGACTGCCTTGGAAATGCATACTACATGTGTGTGTGTGTGTGTGTGTGTGTGTGTGTGTGTGTGTGTGTGTGTGTGTGTGTGTGTGTGTGTGTGTGTGTGTGTGTGTCTTATTAGTCTCATTAGTCTGTGAGAGGTTGGTTGGGGCTGCAGCAGGCCGCCTCCTCTTGCTCTCTCTCGCCGCAGCCTTTGATGGGTTCAATCAGTGCCACATGAGACGGGGGAGATGAAGAGGACAATTGAGGGAAAAAAGTGGGATGTAAAGTAGGAGAGATGGGAGGGGGGATCTACAGTGGGCAGAATCATTCTGATACATAATGATGAAATCAGGGCTCTTGCTCGGTCTGTTGACGTTTACTATGGTTCAGTGCTGTACAATATAACACTAGCAAATAGAAACTTTTTGAACATTGCATTGTGTGTAAATGTTTGTATAATGTTTACTCTTGCTTAAAATATTTATTCTTCTAATTTTGTCTATGTTATGAACTGCACACTGAATACATGATGTAAATATTATTTGTAACAGACTTTTCTAATGTTCTGTATTTCTTCGCCTGACGAAGATCTCGCTGATCGAAACATTGCTGTTGTTAATTAATAAAAAGGGAAGAGTTAAACAGTGTGTGGATTTTCCTTGTTTTATAATATGCATAAGATTACATTTACTTTTTATGGATTGCATGATTACATTCTTAATGCACAAATATGTGTGGAGCTGTTTGTATTTGCAACCTGCTTTCTAAAAGGGGTTGGAGGCTACAATTTCCTTCTAAGATTACATTTGAATCCACTGACGGCTGGGTTTAGGGTTTGGGGGTAGAGTTCATTAAAAGAATCTAATAATGTTGATTACCACAAAAATTTATTTCGATTCGTCCCTCCTTTAAAAACAAAATGTACAATAAAACTTGTACTTACAATGGGGCAATTGTTTGGATTTAAAGGCAAAACAGTGAATCTCATAAATTCCCAATGTGCTCTAAGTCCTCGGAGATGTAGCGTGTGTGGAGGCTTCACACTATTCTCCACGGCATTCACGCACAACTTACCATGCGCCCCACCAAGAGTGAGAACCACATTATAGTGACCACGAGGAGGTTACCCCATGTGACTCTACCCTCCCTAGCAACCAGGCCAATTTGGTTGCTTAGGTGACCTGGCTGGGGTCACTCAGCACACCCTGGTTTCAAGCTCGCGACTCCAGGGGTGATAGTCACGTCTTTACATGCTGAGCTACCCAGGCCCCCAGATTTATGCTTTTTTTAAAGAAAAAGAGGGACAAATTGAAATACATTTTGTGGTAATCAACATTATGCCACAAATGCTGTCAACTGAGCTTAACTTGTATTGGAATAAAAACATTTGCTTTTGGCGCCCCTCTGTGGACATTACACCAGGAAACTGGAACTCACACGTGCCCATACGTTCAACAACACTTCCAGCTTTGGCCACTTGGGGCATTGATTAGAATTTCAATAAACAGACTGGTTTTAGTGGAAGAACTTTGATCTCATTATGAATTCAGCAACAGTAGGTTGAGTCTGGAAAAAATGGGATAAATGAAGTGTCAGTCTGTCTGGCACAGGTATACTTTTACACTTTATTTATTTGACAGACGTTCTCTTAGTAAAGTAAATTATGAGAAGGGTAATAGGCTTTATAGATCTAAATGTACTGTAGATGGGGACATTTTTATATTGAAATAAATGGGCATTTGTCATGTGAAGAGTGGGGAGAGTGTCACATGACCAGATACATACAGCTGATTACACTTGACTCAAAAAGGAGTGAGTTGCTGCATCATAATTATAAATAATAAGGGGCCACATTATTGCCTTCACTGTAGGCCAGAAACAGCAGTTTAGAATCTAATTCTGCTAACTTTGAAAAACCAGTGGAGGAAATGGAGCACATCAATTAGGTGAGGATTTCAGGAGATTGAGCAGAAGCTTGGCGGAAGCATTTTAAAGGGGTTAAATGGCATAATTTTGGATTGATTTTTAATTATAAAAAAGTTAAAACGCAGATATGGGGAGACCATTGGGACTAAACTTCAGGGAACTGCTGGACATGTCAACTTCCCAAAAGTATTTCATGTGAACTACCCATGAAATACAGTAGATTTCTCTCTTTCCCTGCAGTCGGCAGCCAGACAGAGTAAAGTTGCAGAATAACGCACACGCTAACATACTATATCCACCATATTATTATTCAGAAGCTCTCATATGTAAATGTGGTAATTATAAGCTGCTAAAAACCTCCTTACACAATGGAAACCCATCATCCTGTTTTAACACTGAGTCACGCACCTCGCTTCCTCAATAACCATCGCACTTACATTAAATAAATAGAGTGCTTAGCTTCATTAGCGACAATTTATAGTATGTGTGTACGTATGCGTGTGTACATACATGTGTGTGTCTCTTTGCTCCAGCCGCCACGTTGTACAGATGTGACCACAGTGAACCGTGTCCCCCCATTTCTTCCCACAACAAAGAGCGAATTAACAGCGCTGCCGAGCAGTCGACCGCCTGCCACACTTCCACAAACACGCAGATCGGTTTAGAACCAGAGCTGAAACGAGAGGCCTCCACTGATTCAAACCAGCCCCCCAAACTTCTGCTAAAACTCCCTTACTTACTCTTTAAATTAGTCCCATATTAGGTCTGATTGTTTAGGAAACACTTACAAACATACTAAATAGTAGTTAGCTCTAAAAACCTATCAGATAATTACAGGTCACTCGAGGAATAATGTTCAAGCCAACAGTGAAGGAACGACTCGCTTTGAGAAGTAAACACAAGTGTTTATTGGTATGAATAAGAATAACGGGTGCGACATAAACTAGATTTTCACATTTTCTGAAGAAAATGTGAGTGAAGAAAATGCACATGTTGCCGCCACAAGGCTAGGGTGTTGCCAGGGCAATGATCTGTGCAATTGCTGTGATGTTCTGATTGATTGGTTGGACTGATTGTTTGGTTTTGTTTAGGTGTTCTGAGTGGTAGCTAGGGCATGGCTAGGTGGTTGCTAGGGTGTTCTGAGTAGTTTCTAGGTGGTTCCATGAGTGTTCTGGGTGGTTGCTAGAGCATTACTAAGTGGCTGCTTTGGTGTTCTGGGTGGTTGCTAGGTGGTTGACACGGTGCTCTGTGTGGTTGCTAGAGCATGGCTAGGTAGTTGCTTGGGTGTTGCTCTGTGGTTGCTCAGGTGTTCTGAGTGGTTGTTAGCAGATTGTTATTCATTTGATAGGGTGTTCTGAGTGGTTGCTAGGGCATAGCTACGTGGTCGCTAAAATGTTCTGAGTGGTTGCTAAGGCATGGCTAGGTGGTTGCTATGGTGTTGCTCTGTGGTTGCTTGGGTGTTCTGAGTGGTTGCTAGAGCATTACAAGGTGGTTACTAGCAGATTCTTAATAGTTCTTTGCAGATTGTTATGCGGTTGCTATTGTATTCAGAGCGGTTTCTAGGGTGTTGCTAGGGTGGTTGCCAGGGTGTTGCTCTGGGGTTGCTAGCAGATTCCGAGTGGTCTTTAGAAGATTATTATATGGTTGCTAGGGTGTTCCAAGTGGTTGCTAATGCATTGCTAGATGGTTGCTAGGGTGTTGTGGGTAATTGCTAGGGTGTTGCTCAGTGGTTTTTAGCAGATTTTGAGTGGTTTTCAGCAGATTAATATGTAGTTGCTAGGATGTTTGGAGTGGTTACTAGGGTGTTGCCAGGGTGTTGCTCTGTGGTTGCAAGCAGATTCTGAGTGGTTTTTAGCAGATTGTTATGCTGTTGCTAATGTGTTTGGAGTGTTTGCTAGGGTCTTCTGAGTGGTTCCTTGGGTGTTATGAGTGGTTACTAAGACATTTCTAGGTAGTTGCAAAGGTGGGTTGCTGCTTACTGGCACAAATCTCTGATAGTCTGGTCTGTCTCATTCAGTTTGTTCAAATCTTTTTGCACCGTGCCTGTTTAGTATATAGCGTAAAACATTTGAGAAATCTCTTCCTGGACATGGGAATCAGACAGTATCTGTCTACTTGTTAACAAGACTGTATGTGACTGTGAGCTTGTGTTTATGTGTGTTATGCACATTACAGGTGGAATTTCTCAGCAGTGGCTGCTTCTGGCAGCTCCAGTAGGGGGCGTTCTTTACCAAGCCGGTCCGTGTAACATGGCGTGGGTAGCTCGCGGTGGCTTTGGTCAGGCAGACTGGAGCCCTTGGGCGCTGGCATGCAGCACAGCATTCGGGAGGGGCTCCCTAAAAAACATCGCCTCAGGGGCCACACCCACCGCGCTCGCTCTCTGTGTGGGGGGACGGCGAGTTACTTCAAGCCAGGCTTCCGGATTTAGAGCGGCGCTCAGACCACTCGCCTGAGCCAGTGGAAGTGAAAGCATTCAGCTTTATTTGGGAGGCCAGACTGCGTGGCATTCTCTCGCTTTGAGCATCAGCACCAAGCTAACATGCACATCTGGAAAAATGTGTTTATAATCACTTCCTAAATTCAATTCTGAGACAAAGGCCTCTCAAATAGATGCTAAAACTGTTAGCTCAGGTAAATATAAAATGTCACATTTAATTCTAACAAGAATAACTTTTTATGAATCATTTTGATGGTGGTCCAGCCTTTTATGGTGCTCTTGAGTAAAACTGAGAAAAAATTGACTTACGGTGGAGGTGGAAACAGCTTTAGGACCAGAGTTCAGTGTTATCCTTTGTAATGGCTAAATTTCACCACAGTCGGCCTGCTTTAGCTGCAGGGTGTGGGCACAGTGTTGGGTGGTCTGAGCTCTCCTTGAGCATATGCTGTGGGTTTCTGACCTGCCATGTTTTGTGTTGGTATTTAAAGGAAGGATCTTTAGGTAAAATGTGCTTATTTTTACTTAGACTTTAAAGACTCATGACAGGGTCACATTTCACCACAAAATCAGAAGAAAAACAATAAGAAAATATATTTAGAAATAAAGGGCCAGTAAGATTTTTTTGCGATGTGACATTAATTTTACATGACAATTAAGCATATTTTCCGACCAGTATCTCATTGCTGTAATGCTCTCCAGTAGGCTTGGGATTGATGCCTTTTTCAAGCATAATCACAAAATGTTCCCAATGATTATCGATCTATTTCGGCTTTTTTTTTTTTTTCAGATATAAATAGGGCTACTTGTTGCTACACCAAATCCTTAAATCTACTGCAAAGCCTTCTCAAGCTCAACACACCATTAGTAAAGTGTGACCGGAAGGGTAACTTAAACTCTGGTTTAATTTCCTCTAACATGTTTCAAAAAGGGACTCTCCACCACATTACATGGCTGCATATCTCTGACTATAAACTTAGCTACACATTTTGTTAGCTTCTTGGCCTGTGGCGAATCAATTGATAATGTTTTCCTAGGGTTCAATGCTTCCGCAATTGTAGGTTGGACCTGTTCACTGCCTTACAATGCATATCCCTGTCATTTACCATGATACCTGTTCATTTGAGATATTAGATTGGTTGTGTTCCTGAAGTATGGCAATTCTGCCTTGCGCTTTTTACAATCTGCTTTTGTTTTATCCGTGTATTGGCCAGCTCCATCAACCCAGAATCCAGACTCCAAACTTCGCTTCTTTTGCAATTCCCCAAAACTCTCCCATTTTTATATCCGCCATAAAATTACCCACAATGTAACACAAAATGTAGGGCGACGATAGCATAGTATTAAGTACAGTAAATGTTATATCACCCCCTTGTGGTCTCCCAAAGCTATTACGCCAGACTACGTTAAATTGAAGGCCAACTGGCAGTGAACTGGAAAGCACAGAAATTAGCTTTCTAATTTAAATGTCGGCTTATGTTAATAAATCGATGCCTCAAAAACGTAACGAGAAAATAATGTGCTGATATATAGCAATAGCCATGGCAATTCCCATTAGATTCTCATTACTGCAATACTGTAATTTCTTACTGTATTACAGTAAAAATGACTGTAATTATAGATTTTGATTTATGGCTAAATAAATGATAGCCAGTCAAACAAATACTATATAATGATGTGCAAATTCTAATAATGTATCATTGTTTTTTTTTTGTTTTTTTTGTTTTTCAGCACTACAGTTGGGGGGGGGGGGGTGGGGGGGGGGGATTCAGCTTAATTGTCATGAAAATAAAGCAAAATAATATTTCTTTCATTCTCAGTCCATGCAATGTGTATTTTTCTTTGAGTTTTCATTTTAAACAACTTGCTTATTCTGTGTTTGAGTAAGTTACATGAGTGATGTCAAACTAAACATGATGATTTGTGGAGGACATTTGTGGTGAAGTTAAGGGGGGTGGAGAGCAGTGCAGTAGTGTGGTAGTTCGGTGCCATGTTTAGTATAGTCTAGAGTGCTAAGTAACCAGTAATTCATAAAATTGGCCTCTTTGTTATGATCATACTGGCTCCATTGGGCCCCCCACAGTTTGACTTCCAGTTCATGAGTATTTGACTGTGTTCTGTTAATGATCTGCGTAAAGCGAAACCAAAGCCATTTTTACTCCAGAAAGATCTATTGTCGATTAAATTAAGTTTTGGTCTACCATTCACCATTTCTTTCTTACTAATTTTTCCATTGAAATTCCTACGTTTCTGTGACCACACAGCCTGGAAAAGCCATCTCGCTCTGAGGCGAGTTTGTTCCTGACCTTGTATCTTTCTCCTACCACATTTCCATCTCCAAAGCCACTCGCACACGTCTAATCATTTCACTTTTTCCTTGCATGGTAGCGTTATTAAGAAGTTAAATTTATTTTGAGGGCACAGGCTCCATGAGGAACTCTGGGAGAATTACTCCATTGATTCCCATTTAACCACACTGAAATCCCTGGTACACTGGTACGAAGACTAATATTGAAAGCATATAGACCTTACAAAACCAAAGCTGTAAAACAGAGTCAAAGACATGTACATGCTGAAAGAGCCGTCGTTCATATATAATATCTGTAAATTTCAGCTAATGGTACAGTCTTCAGTCACAATGACTCCACATGGATGTAAAAAGGAATGCCATTCAGTTTTTGTTGGAATAACATTTAAAAAAAAAAAAATACAGTAGCTTGATTGAGTACAGTCAGAATTTTGTCATTTTCAGAGCTACTGCTCAGCTAATGTTATGTATGCAAAGATGCAAATGTACAGTGCATTCATAAAGTATTCAGACCCCTTCATTTTCTTCACATTTTATGTTGCAGCCTTATGCAAAAATGCTTTAAATTATTTTTTTCACATCAATCTACACTCCATACCCCATAATGACAAAGCACAAACCAGATTTTTGATAACAAATTTATTAAAAAGAAAAAAAATGAAATATCACATGGACATAAGTATTCAGACCCTTTGTTATGACACTTGGAATTTAGCTCAGGTGCACCCCATTTCTCTGGATCATCTTTGAGATGATTCTACACTTTGATTGGAGTCCACCTGTGGCAAATTCAATTGATTGGACATGATTTGGAAAGACACACACCTGTCTATATAAGGTCTTACAGCTGAAAATGCATATCAGAGCAAAAACCAAGCCATGACTCAGAGACAGGATTTTGTCAAGACACAGATCTGGGGAAGCAGCTCTTCCTAGAGCTGGCCGCCTGGCCAAACTGAGCAATCGGTGGAGAAGGGCCTTGGTAAGAGAGGTGACCAAGAACTCGATGGTCACTCTGGTTGAGCGCCAGAGATCATGTGTGGAGATGGGAGAAACTTGCAGAAGGACAACCATCACTGCAGCACTCCACCGATCTGGGCTTTATGGGCTATCAGTGCAAGACGCATGAAAGCCAGCTCGGAATTAGCAAAAAAGCACCTAAAGGACTCTTAGACTGTGAGAAACAAGATTCTCTGGTCTGATGAAATGAAGATTGAACTGTCTGGCCTCAGTTCCAAGTGTCTGGAGGACATCATACCCAAAAAGACTTGAGGCTGTAATCGCTGCCAAAGGTGCTTCAACTACTGAATTAAAGGGTCTGAGAACTTATGTCAAAGTGTATGAAATATTTCAGTTTTTTTTTTATTTGTAATACATTTGCAAAGTTATCAAAATCTGGTTTTTGCTTTGTCATTATGGGGTATGGAGTGTAGATTGATGTGAAAAAATAAATAATTTAAAGCATTTTTGCATAAGGCTGCAACATCACAAAATGTGAAAAAAAAATGAAGAGGACTGAATACTTTCTGAATGCACTGTATGTACTTTACTTCAGTGGTTATCAACTGGTATGTCGCAACCCATAAATGGCAAATTTGGACAACCTAGTATCATAGAATAAATGTTACTATAACTGGACAAAGTGGCATACAGCAAAAAGCCACTTGAGGTCTGATCAGAGTGGTCAGACTGAAATGGATTTCCAGAAATAGAATTTGAAATAGGATTTCAAACCACAAATGAATGTAGCTTGAAACGGATTTGTAAAAATCGTATTTCATGTGGGGGTTTTTTTGCCATTCAGACTTGCTAAATATGATCAGATTCCAGTTGTATACACACAAAAATCGGATTTGGACTGACAGTCTGAACATAGCCTATAACTACACTTTTGGAAACTGACTTTTACGTCCCGTGCTCTACATTTCGCCGCAGTTTCCTGGTGAAATGAACAGTAGAGGCGCTACAACAACTGTGTATTTTATTCTCTTTGACACAAATAACGAGTACAACTGCTGATTATGACTTTACAAACACTTCTTTTTTGCTCAATCTCACACTGTTGAGTTATGATATCGAAACACTTTTACTATAATGCATCATTTGAAAAAACGATACATTTTAACAGACTCACTTACATTTACACACTTATTCCAATGTGATTAGTTTCCGCGGTAGCTCACCTGATAGAGTGTTGGACTTTGGACTGAAGGCCGCGGTTTGAGCCCAGTCAAGTACGTAAGCTGACATGTGAGACAAAAGTGTCATAGAAGCTACTCAACATAGCATGGTTTCGTCAGAAAATGTGCTTTTCATGTCGCATTTGCTTTTAGATCAATATCAGTTAGGTTTAGGTGTTGGTTTAGGGTAAGGATGTCTGTTTGGTTCACCTCGCATTTGGTTTAGATCACGATTGGTTAGGTTTAGGTTAAAGTTTTAGGTTAGAGAGGTACATTTTACTCATTAAAACCTCCATCTAATATTCACCTTAAAAACCTCGTCTGATTACGACGCCATTTCACTCGCTTTTGGCGCCCCCCGCTGGACATTTTACCGGGACATGTAATGAAAAACGCAATTTTGTTTTGCAAAAATGTTGCCATGGTCACGTAATGTTCATGAGACCATGACATTTTTAGACAACTTTTTGTCTACTTTTTAATTTAATCTGATTACCTTTGGTTTACTTATTGCATGTTTTGCTAAATCAAATCATTAAACATATTAGGTAGTGTACATTAAACATTAGTAAACATAAATTCAAACAGCAACTTGCTATTTCTCAGTCACTAAGTAAACAAAAAGGACTAGAAAAGGTACAGTGGTACTGTGTTTGGTTGCCACTTGATGTTCAATGTAAAATCTGGGTCCTGAAGCAAACACTGATCTAAATCTTATAGATGTAAATTATTAGGAACGACCACTTTATAACTCCAGCGCAGCACGCCCCTCGTTAACGCATTAATCTACTTTGCGTTTTACAACCCATTACTTCGCCTAAAGAGGAAGAAATGTCAATGTAAAATTCAAAAATAGAAAAGATAAAAACACAAAATGTTTTCCTTCAGTTTCCTTCTGAATCTCTAATTATAGATTTCTTTCGCACCGCTTTGAAGGAAGCTGTTAGTGGGATAAACCATTTACTGCTCTTCAGCGTGATAAAGGATATCCCAATAAACTGCTTACATTCAACTGCACTATTTACCACTATACTGCACCTCTCCTTGCAGTTTTTGCCGTTCAGGGTGTGGGTTTTCTGATCCTCAAAGGGGAATAGGAAAGCTATTAGCTCAAATGGGGAAACCACATGCAAATCGTGGTGAAGGCAGATCCCTCAAACCGTTCTGAACCGTCCACATGTGGCACTGCGATCTACACTTTAAATCTTTACACGCTCAGCAAAAGAGACAGCCATTTTCTTTAACTTATTTATTCTTTCACACTATACAGCTCTTCTTGTAATGCTCATGTACATATGAAACTATACACTATCAACAATGATTCAGCTTTCTTTATGTGGCATTCAGCAAAGGAACATTAAATTGCTCGGTTGCTCTTTCATAGCTCAGGAGATATAACGTTATACCAGTTTCGTTTAAAGCAGGCCTACTTAAAGTGTACAGTATATGGCATTGTATAACGGCTCCAGACTATTTTCCATGTCTGTCAAAAAAATATTTTGTGAACTGATTACTTAGCGTAACTTTTACATTAAAGGAATAGTCCAGGTTCAATACAAGTTAAGCTCAGTCGACGTCGATTGCCACAAAAAATAATTTTGAGTTGTCTCTCTTTTTCTTAAAAATAAATAAATAAATAAATAAAAATGTAAAAAAAAGCACAAATGTGTGTTCCAGTGCGGCACTTACAATGGAAGTCAATGGGGTCAATCTGTAAACATTAAAATACTCACTGTTTCAAAAGTATTGACACAAGACATAAACAATATGTGTGTTAACATGATTTTACTGTGAATCACTTACTAACCGCATCTGTGGTAAGTTAGAGACAATTTTACAACTTCGTCGCCATGACGACGTAACACTGTAAGCCATGTATTCCCACAAAAATGACGATTTAAAGAACTTTACAGCTCAAATAATCCACGAGTTTTAACAGAAGAATTAATGTAAGTGCATTTATAAAATTGGAAGCTTCACATTTCTGCGTTTAAACCCTTCAAAATTGGCGCCATTGACTTCCATTGTAAGTGCCTCACTGGAACCTCGATTCGAAATGAATTTTTGTGGTAATCAACATTATGCCACAAATGACCTTATTCCCTCAAAGGTTTAAAAAACATGTTATTTGGATCATTTTAATACAGATTTGTTTGTTTGTTTTTTGTTATCACTGTACAATATGGTTCTATTCATTAACATTAGTAAACACATTATTTTTGGGGGGGTATGCCCAATTCCCAATGCGCTCTAAGTCCTCGTGGTGGAGTAGTGACTCGCCTCAATCCGGGTGGCGGAGGATGAATCTCAGTTGCCTCCGCGTCTGAGACCGTCAATCCGTGAATCTTATCACGTGGCTTATTGAGCGTGTTACCGCGGAAACGTAGCGCGTATGGAGGCTTCACGCTATTCTCCGCAGCATCCACGCACAACTCACCTCGTGACTCCACGTGTCTCGAGGCGCTCTTTTAATAGTTGAGGTTCTTTATTTTTTAGCTGACACGACGTTTAAAAAAGCGGTGGTTTTGCACGAGACATTGAAAAAAAACTAGATGTGCTGCAAAGGTCAAAGATGTCTATCTAGTGCATGTCAACATGGAATAAAACAATGGAACAAAATGCGTTCACACTTCACAAAAATGTGTTCAGTGTGAACAATTTTTAAGACTCGTTAAGACAAGGTGCAGTTCCAGCATCTACCAGCAGGGGCTAATGGTGATCTGCTATCGAGCCAACTCCTGAACCCCCTGGTCATGCACCGGCTCACAGTGAATCATTCACCAACATTTTGGTGGAAAAAGCTATAAAAGTGGGTTACGCTAAAAGTCGAAATATTATCAATTGCTCGCGTGACTTAGTGTTACTTTTATGTCAACTTTCCTCTTCCATGCGACACACCATTCCCATTGAAAAGTATTTGCGTGTTCACTGATGCAGCATAAACTCTAGTGTGTAGGCGCCCTTAGTAGTACACTGTTTTTGAGTTCACTTCAAATATGAGCTAAACGTCATACAACCCCAATTCCAAAAAAGTTGGGAGAGTATGAAAAATGCTAATAAAAACAAAAAGGAGTGATTAATAAATTATATTCACCCTTTGCTATATTGAAAGCTCTACAACTACACATTATATGATGTTTTACCTTGTGAATTTCATTTTTGTTGGGACAGGGACAGTTTAAGACTAATAAAAATTTGACGAGTTGAAATAAGGTGATGTGAAACAGGAGATGTTATACAGGTGAGGCAATCGTGTCATTGTATATAAGGAGCCTCCAAAAACAGCCTAGACCTTCAAGAGCAAGGATCATTCAAGACTTGCCAACAGATGCTTCAGCAAATAATCCAACACTTTGAGAACAATGTTCCCCAAAGACAAATTGGAAGGATCTGGGGCATTTCACCCTCTACAGTGCACAATATAGTTAAAAGATTCAAGGAATCTGGTCAAATCTCTGTGCGTAAAGGACAAGACGAAAACCACTTCTGAATGCGTGTGATCTCTGATCCCTCAGATGTCACTGTCTTAAAAAACATCATTAATCTGTAATGGATATCATGAACATTGGCTTGGGATTACTTTGGTAAACCTTTGTTAGTCAACACCACTCGCTGCTGCATCCACAGATGCAAGTTAAGACTTTACTATGTAAAGGAGAAGCCATACATCAACACTGTCCAGAAGCGCTGCCGACTTCTCTGGGCTCGGTCTCATCTTAGATGGAAAGTAGAACAGTGGAACTGTGTTTTTTAGTCAGATGTGTCCAGATTTCAAATAGTTTTTGAAAAACACAGCTGTTGTGTTATCCGGGCCAAAGAGGAAAAGGACCATCCATGTTATTAGCGTCAGGTCCAAAAGCCAGTGTCTATATGAGCCAAGGGTATGTCAGTGCCCATGGCATGGGTAACTCGCACATCTGTGAGGGCACCATTAATGCAGACAGATATGTACAAATTTTGGAGCAGCATATACTGCCATCCAGCACTGTCTTTTCCAGGGACGTCCCGGCATTTTCAGCAGGACAACTTCAAACCACATACTGCCCGGATTACAAGTGCATGGCTGTGTAATCAGAGAGTGCGGGTGCTAGATTGGCATGACTGCCGTCCTGACTATCTCCCATTGAGAATGTGTGGCGCATTATGAAGCGTACAATACAGCAACAAAGACCCCGTACAATTGTGCAGATGAAGACCTGCATAACGGATGAATGGGGGGAAATTCCACTTTCTAAACTTAACAATCTTGTGTCTTCTGTGCCCAAATGCTTAATAAGTGTTATTAGAAGAAATGCGGATGTTTCACAGTGGTAAACGCTCGACTGTCGAACTTTTTTAGAGCGTGTTGCAATCATCTGATTTGAAATTACTGTACATAAAAAAAAACAATGAAATTCACAAGATAAAACATCATATAATATGTAGATGTGGTGCTTTAAACATAGCAAAGGGTGAATATATTTTACAAATCACTCATTTTTGTTTGTATTGTCATTTTGCATACTGTCCCAACTTTTTTGGAATTGGGGTTGTAAAACAACCCACCATTGGATATAATAGTCTTCAAATAGCTCCTATATCTACCGTGCTTCAGCTGTTCTTCTCAAACATGGATGAGATTACTTTCTTATTTACTAACATTTAAAGTAAGACTGTGAATCAAGCCTGCTTAGGGTCCAAAAATGACTTAATCTAACATTTAAATGTGTAATAAATCACTGCAGTGTGGTCCTCACTGTCTCTGACAGTAATGTGATTCATGTCGTGTTAGAAATAACAGTGCCCTCCTATGGCACCAATCTAATTAGCAAGTGTAGTGCAGTTCTATGATTGCAGAAATTAATGTGTGCATGAATATGTTTGTGTGTATTGCATTTGTGCACGGAGAGGTAGAGAAGACACAGGGTCATGTGAAGAGCACACTGCTAAATATAGTCTGTGTGTTACTGTGAGGGCCAAACTCTTACAAACTACAAGCTTGCTCTGACTGTGCCTTGTAATTAAGGGAGAAAATAAAGAATGAAATTGCATGTTTTATTTTTGAAAACAATTTTAATCTTCTCTCCCCTCATTTTGGAAAAAGCAACACCCACAAGGACACTCAAAACCAAGATGGGCCGTCGGAAGGCCGTTCCAAATGTTTATTTACTTGATAGATGTCTATAAGCCAGATGTAGAGCAAAACTCAAACAGCTGACAACTTCTGCGCAGTGTATACATGCTGTGTGCTCAGACCGTAGATACGAGCGGACATTCTGTATGAAAAGTTTGATCAGAAGAATCAAGTAAATCACCACAAAAGCTGAGCTGTTTGTTTACATATGAACTGAACTCAAAATAAGCTCAAGCTCCACTTTTCATCACAATGATAACCCCTAAAACTACAACATAACAGAAACTCTTCTAAATCTCAACACAAACACTAACAGGTCTCTCCCTTTACATTCATTTTGCACAAAGATTACACATTATATAAAACTCAATTTAACAATTTACTCTCCCTATCAATTGCATGCAAAGCCTGTTGGGAATTAGAAATCCCCTGCACAGTTCCAGTTAACCAAACAAAAAATATTTGTTTTACCAACACATGCTGTAGATTAAGTAAAGCTTGGATGTGTTGAAACAACTCAACTCAACGTTAATTTAAGTTCACTTGGATACATGCATTTTTGGAGTAAAATGAACAAGGGAGGATTGAGTTAAATTGACAAGAGTGAACGTTCATTTTGAATATGCATTGTAAGTATCAGCAATACTTAGATTTGGGCCAAAAACATTACATTTTAAGGTTTTCTGGGATTTTATATCCCAAAAGACATAATTTCGCCCTAAAACATACAAACAAACAAACAAACAAAAAACAGGTTTGCTAGCATTTTAACCATAGTAAACCACATAACATCAGAATGTAAAGTTGTTTCTGTCTTTCAGATTGGTTGAGGATTTGTTTCAAATGTTTATTTTTTATTTTATTTTTTTTACTGACAGCATAACATTATTGCACTGCTCGTGAGAAAAGCGAGAAATAAAGGAAATTAGAGTGGGTTTGACTAGCATCACTCAAAAAAATATTTTAGCCTATTTTAAAATATACACATTTCTATTTCATAACAAAAATCCATCATGTTTATTTGTGTACATTTTAAGCAAATTAAATTGATAAAACAAAAAATATTTAGTTTTTTTATTTTTTATTTATTTTTTTAAGATTAATTTGATGCAATTTTGTTATGAAATTGACATGTGTAAATCTGAATTTTTCTTCATTTTTTTTTTTTTTTTTTTTTTTTTTTGAGTACTGTTCAGCACTGAAGGCCATTGTATCTTCGCATGCTCACATTTACATTCACTGAAGCTCGTCTCACCCTGTGAAATCATTCTCATTTGGCACACACTGAAGTTTAGGGTCATTTTCTCTACTTTCTTGACTCTTTTGGTGTCTAATAACATTAGCTTGGGCCAGTCAAACTTCAGGCACCATGAATCATATTCCTATATGTCATATCAGTAAAACAGCCAGTTTAAAATAAAAAAGAAAGAGAAACACAACCATTTTGCTAAGTATTGATCACATTTGAAAGTCTCATCATTTTACCTCTCGGTTCTTTGATAACATGCAAGTCCATGTTCACATGTGACAATTTGAAAACTCTTCCACAGTGACTCAAAGTGAAGTCTTGCTGGCAATGATCACATTATTTGCATATTCATGAAGTATTTGCATATTAAGTAAGATTCAAGAAGTTTTATTGCCATTGTAAAAACTTACAAATTGCCAAAGCATTAATAAACAATACTCACACACAAATACTCACTGTATAGTGAGAAAAAAATAAAAATATTTTAGCCTATTTTTTTAAAGATTTACACATTTAAATTTCATAACAAAATTCAATTTTTAAATAAATTAAATAAAAATAAATATTTGGTTTTTTTATTTGTATTTGGTTATAGATTACTCAATTCAAGTTGATGGAATTTTGCAAATTTATAAAGTTTAAATCTTAAAAAATAGGCTAATATATATAATCGTGTGTGTGTGTGTGTGTGTGTGTGTGTGTGTGAATGAAAATATGGGATTTAGAATAAAAACCCAAAAAACCTGAGAATTAACCTAGCCATAATAATGGACACACATCCACACTTTATTTGCATGATTGTGTTTACATACAATATTGCCAAAGCATTAATACACAAAACAGATAATGACAAAACAAATAATAATAATAAAACAGTAGCAAATAACAGTAACAATAGAATTGAAAAATAAGGTGCCAGGTAATGAATAAAATAAAATAAAAACTATAATAACAGTATACACTGTACAATATAAAGTAAGTATTTAACAAGACATTATGAACATTAAATAAATAAATAAATAAAATACTGTAACTGAAGTACATCTCTCTCTCTCTCTCTCTCTCTCTCTCTCTCTCTCTCTCTCTCTCTCTCTCTCTCGTGTCATTAGGGGGCGTGTCTCCGGGTCTCCGGGTCTCCCGATAGAAGAGTCGCTGCGCTCGTGCGGAGTTTATTTCACTCATTCACCGGAACCGCGAGCTTCTCTCTCTCCTCCTTTCGGACTGAACTTCACAGATCTGTTTCCTCCGGGATGGCTGCGTCGATTCTGGAGGTAATAATCATGCAATCTGATCTGAGACCTGAGTAATATAGCCCATTCCTCTAGTTTATATCGGACGTATCAGATTAGAATAAATGTCACGCAGAGATAGTATAGCCTATATTTGATGTTATAAAGAAAGTTGAAATTTTATAAATAACATTTAGGGTACAACGGGACTAAAACCGCAACACCTGTTTGTCACTTTGCACTGCAAAATATTCCTGATCCATGAGATTATTGCATGCAATGTCTAAAGTTTGATTTTGAGGTGCTTTGATCTAATATCTAATTACATTTTAATTATATATATATATATATATATATATATATATATATATATATATATATATATATATATATATATATATGTTTTTTTTTCTTTCTTTTTTTATGGAGATTAATTTGTTTATAGAATACTTGAGAAGTCATTATTTTTAATAAGCATTATCTTAATTTGTTACTCAAAAAATAATGCTGTCATACAATTATTTGCATAAGATGACAAATTTTGCACTATTGCACAATTGATGTTGCCTCATCAATATTCAATGAAAAGAAACCTAGTTTCACGATCTTGATACATTTTATGTGCCTTTATCCTCATTGTACCCTACAATTAGAACCACAATGGGTTTTACAGTCTGATGTTATGTTCATTTCCTGTTCAGTTGTTCAGTTCAAATATAAAAATGACGTCCAAAGAAGCATATTACAACTTTAGACACTTATACAGTAAAAAAATGGTTCTTGATAAGAAGAGGGATCTTTGCTGAACCCAAGGTTTTGTGAAGAACCATTGAAGAACCTTGATTGTTAAGAGTGTAAGGTTTGTTGCAAGATCATCAAAACGCTCCCAGGCCAGTCTGCAACCTAGACCGTGAATTATGAAAAACTAGGAGACTTTAAACTCTTGTGGTGATGGTTTTGGATGCAGGCATCAAGTTTAAGCTCCATGCGGTAATGGGGAGCAATTAACCTGGAAACGAGTGCAGAACTCATGCCAAGATGAACCACACACACTCAGCGGGAAATATCATCACACACACTGCGCCTCATTCATTTATCCTAACTTCCCAATGGAAAGTAGGGTAGACCACTGGCATTCCTAATGAAGCGACGAGTCGTTCACTTTAAGGTGACATTTTGTGTTAATGTCTTGCTTTATAACGTGAGGGTTATCCTTAATCGACCATATCAATCGCCATTTTAATTTAACATTCTAAACCGAAGTGTTTTGCTGTTTAATCTTGAATTACTCATTACTGATTGTAAAACATGGTTACCACCTGTTTTTCTGTGGCTGCATCCATGTGGAATGATACTTTTTACATTCAGTGTTAATTTAATAATCAATGTTATTGAAAAGCATTGATTATTTTTCTGTTATTATTCAATTGTAGCCATTTTTGATTCTGTTAATTGTGTTTCAATGCACAGTTGGCACATTGATCGACAACAGAATTGGAAGAAAATAGTGTTTGTTTGACGACTAAACAATTGTTTATTCTTCTTACCAAAATCTCATTGTTGAAAATCTGCTGGCTGTTTTTCATGCACAGATGGTCACTATAGAGATGTAAACATGTTAAACAGGAACTGCATGTGTGGTTGTGACACAATATTTCTTGGCTAACAGCACAGAAATAAAGGTTGCTCAACCTTTTAATGGCAGAAAGATATTTTAATGGCTAATTTAAAGGGATAGTTCACCCTAAAATTACAATTCTGATTCACTCACTCTTATGTTGTTTCAAACCTGTATGTCTTTCTTCCATGGGACACAAAAGGAGATGTTAGACAACTACTGCACTACAAAAAAAGTATGTTTGTCTTATTTTCCAGTTAACATGTCAAAACATCCTTAAAACAAGGCAAAATTACTTGAGAAGCAGAATGGAATAAGGTATCAAGTGTTGTTTTCAGAGAAATCTCACAAAATTTGGTGGGATTTATGCTCATAACAAGAAAAAAATATTTGCCGATGGGGTAAGAAAAATAATCTTGTTTTCCCTTTGAATCAAGTTTTTTATCTGACCCCACTGGCAATTCGTTTTTACAGGTTATCAGTATAAACGTTATAAAATTTTGTTCGATTTCTCAGAAAACAAGACAAAACATCTCATGTCATTTTGTTTGTCAAGTAAATTTATCTTGCTTTAAGAATGTTTCGATATTTTTACTGGAAAACAAGACAAATGTTTGAGCAGTTGTCTACAGTTTGTCTGCTTCAGGTCTTCAGAGAGGATTTTGTCTGATCAAAGCTCTATTTTTGTCTTCTCAGGAGGAAACACGTTATGGATCCAGTCCCTTGGCTATGCTAACCGCCACCTGCAACAAGTTTGGGAGCACCAGTCCGGTCCGAGACTCTGCCACACCCGGTAAAGCAGCAAACACAGCACCAGTTAAGAAACCCTACAGCATGACCTCTGAACTCCAGACCCCCAAGAATGGTCGAGGCAGTGAGGGCGTAGCAGACACTTACAGCGGCTCTTTCAGCTCCGGTGGTGGCTTGCTAACCCCAACTGGTAGCCCTCCACCAACTTCAATGGGAGCATATGGCTCTGACTACAACCCTTTCTCAACTTTCCAGACCTCGACTGCCGCTCAGGACCCTTCACTGTTAGGGACCAAAACCCATACCACAGCGGACTGCCTGACCAGCGTCAACACCTACTTGGATATGACGCACCCCTATGGCTCATGGTACAAGGGAATCCACCCCGGTATTACGGCAGCTCCTGCGAACGCCACTTCTTCTTGGTGGGACGTCCACACCAACTCAAACTGGCTTAGTGCTGGGCAACCTCAATCCGACAACCTCCAAGCACCCCTCCAACCGGTGGCTTCCCAAGCATCCCTTAACGCTCAGATGTCCAGCTATACCCCTGACTTCACGCCCCTCAATACAGCACCATACCCTTCCGTGGGTCTAAGCTCGTCTTCACACTTGCTTCAGACCTCACAGCACATGCTCCCGCAGGACATGTACAAGCCCAAGCCAGTGGCTAGTTCCGGGATCCTGGACAACTCCATGGGACTTAAACCAGCTAGAGGTTCTGGTGGATACACGGGGGGCTCCACCACTGGTAGATCCTCTTGCGACTGCCCAAACTGCCAAGAGCTGGAAAGGCTCGGGGCATCTGCTGCATCCCTGCGCAAGAAGCCCGTCCACAGCTGCCATATTCCCGGTTGTGGAAAGGTCTACGGCAAGGCCTCTCACCTCAAAGCCCACCTGCGTTGGCACACGGGCGAAAGACCCTTCGTCTGCAACTGGCTGTTCTGTGGAAAACGCTTTACCCGCTCTGATGAACTAGAGCGCCACGTGCGCACCCACACGCGGGAGAAGAAATTCACATGTCTGCTATGCAATAAACGCTTCACTCGTAGCGACCACTTGAGCAAACATCAGAAGACCCACACGGAAGCTAGTCTGCAAGGAAAAGGGGCGGAAGAGGAGGCGGATCCCAGAGGACCAGAGGAACCAACGGACTCCAGTAAAGTGGCTCCTTCGGGGTCCGCAAGTGGCATGCAGGATCCCACGGCTGGTGGAGAAGAAAAGACATCAGGAAATAGTGTGGACAGCAGCAGTAGATTGCTGGAGATATAACAGTATGCGTTGGAATGGTGGAGGTGTGTAAAGACTGAAACCTAGCGCAAAAAAAAACATAAATTTTTTTTTTACCATATGTTTTTTAGGAGCTTGTTGAATGTGGTCCCCACATAGCAGCTTACCATGAACACAAATTTTCTCTCCTGGAACAAAAGGTGAAAACTGCTGGTTTTTGGAGTGGCCTTGACTGGAGTGGTCTACATCTTTGAGACTCTTTTTCATGATTTTGACTCTTCGTATTAATTTTTAAGCTTATCTATGAATTAAGTTTTAATTATTATGTTCTTTAAGTGTTGTTTTTGAGTTTTCAGGGGCAGATGTTTTAGAAGCCCAACAATCAGTAGATTGCATATGTTTCTTTGCTTTCAGTGTAGCATTTGGGCTCAGTTGATGCACATTTCGACCTTTTGATCCTGTTTATTTAATTAAAATTAATTTCTTTTATTTTTGTAATCCTTTGTACAAGACTTTCTTGCATAGACTTGATCAGGACATAATCAGAGGCAATCTGGTGTACAGTGAACCAAATTATTTTATTTCATTATTGATCTGTCATTTACAATGTTTTATTTAATTTCTTATTTACATAAAATTTAATTTATGTTTTAAATTATGAACAGTCTGGAGACTATGCTGTGTTTCAATGGTTTTGCTGAATGGAAACCAAGTTCTTGGTTCGGAGGCGAGTCATTTATTAATAAATTAATTCTTCTCATTCATGTGATGATTTATTTATTTTTTATTTTGACAGATTTAAAGTTCTTTTGACCAAAAATTATAACCCAAAAGTATTTCAAAAAAGACATTTAATATTAAAAAAGACATGCATGTCATTTTGTGAAGTAAAATTTAAAAGGTGAAAAACAATTTCTATGAATTTATCCCATTGTACATGGATTAAAGTCAAATTGTAAACATATAATTTAGTTAAATTCGGAGGGTTGTGCAACGCCTTGAAAACAATGCAAATAGCTGTGTAAAGCAGTAAACTCTAGAGCCAAAGAATACTCGAGACAACGCAATACCTGTCAATTTGATTGTGTTGAGGGTTTTTTTTAATCATGAGAATTTTACAAAGTGTGTCAAGAACATGTCCAGGTCATATATCACCCCAGTATTAAGAGAGAGAAATTAAAAATTATGGTAAGGACCCTTTCTCCTTGTTTTCTTGCACTGAGACAAGATTGTTGTGATAATGAAGCACATGTTCATGTTCAACTTTCTTGAAAATAATGTCACAGTGCATTCATTTCAATATTCATTTACATAAAAAAAAAAAACTTGTATTAAAGTACTTTTTGCAATGACAAAATTTGTGTTACAGTGAGCAGAATCTAATGAGAATCACAATTAGGTTGAATAATGGAAATTACTAATGGAAAGCTCATAGGAAACATATATGCAATATACATAACATAACACATATATATATAAGATTTCCCTGTTCTGCAATTATCCATCTATTTTAATATTTTAAAACATTTCTGAAATTATCTAAATTACACAAAATCTTCATTGTTTAGACACAAAGGCCTAGAGAACAATGTTTATTCACAGTTCATGTAAAAATAATCATTGTAAGACATCTACGTGTCCTGACAAATGTCATGATGTGAGATTTGGTTTGAAAATCCACTACTGTGTCAGAATCACACCAGCATATTAAATCCAGAAATCCTGAATGTAGGATGTAATAAATCAGTATGTATGACTGCTTGAATATGTTGACCACAAAGTGTGAGTAAAGCCTTTTTTTTCCAACAAGGAAGTGTCAGTGCTTTGAAATGTTTGGCTCATGAGTAAAGGAATGCATAAGTTTTCCACATGCTATACCAACCACACAAATATTTCTTATATATATAGTATTCTAACTTTTTCCCCTGTGTGTTCTCTTTGCTCCTGCTCTGTCTATATCCTGCTATCCTATGGCTCAACAAATGCTTTAATTGTTTTTGCAGAACAAACAAAACCAAGCTCTCAGACGACACAAAGACTCTCTCTGAACGCCACTCAAGGAAATTAAACCTCCCCCGCTGTCTGTGAGGACCAATTACCCCCACCTGCCCCACGACTGGACAATTACCCCCGCAGTAATGCTGCAGGATGGGCAGCATAAGACAGGAGATGAGAAGAGAGGAGAGATGTGGTCATTGGACTGTTTACTGAGTTGTGGGTTGACCATGTGGCACTAAACTAGTCACCAAGAGTTTCAGGGAGTGATACAGTTTTCCAGTTCTTAAGGACATCAGTGCTTGTAAGGCAACACTGCACTGAAATTCCTCTTACTTTTTTTTTACCAACTTCTAGTTAATTCAGCCTGAACCACTTAACACACAGACTCCAATCAGACTTCGTTTTGTGATAATTTGAGTCTCTTGGGCAATCTAGTTTTGCCTTTTATAAACTTTATACCATTTAAGATAGTTAAGTTTAAGTTAGAAAATGTCTCATTGACTTTCATTGGCATTCTAAATCTAACCAACCATGATGATGTCATCGAAATATTTGCATACTAAACTTTGGCCTTTTCTTACATCTAGAAAACCATCATCAATATTATAACTATACTATCAACATCTGTCTCTTCATCTATCAATATTTATGTTTTTCTAACTACCATTAGTTAGGTGTGTTTGCACTGGTATTTCATTCAGTAAATCCAGCTATTTTTGTTTTGTTTTGTTTTGTTTGCACTGGTATTTCATTCAGTAAATCCAACTATTTATTTTTTGGTTTAGTGTGTTTGCACTGGTATTTCATTCAGTAAATTCAACTATTTTTGTTTTGTTTGTTTGTTTTGTTTTGTTTTTGCACTGGTATTTCATTCAGTAAATTCAACTATTTTTGTTTTGTTTGTTTGTTTTGTTTTGTTTGCACTGGTATTTCATTCAGTAAATCCAACTATTTTTGTTTTGTTTGTTTGTTTTGTTTTGTTTTTGCACTGGTATTTCATTCAGTAAATTCAACTATTTTTGTTTTGTTTGTTTGTTTGTTTGTTTGTTTTGTTTTGTTTTTGCACTGGTATTAAATTCAGTAAATCCAACTTTTTTGTTTTAGTTTGTTTTGTTTGCACTGGTATTTTATTCAGTAAATCCAACTATTTTTGTTTTGTTTTGTTTTGTTTGCACTGGTATTTCATTCAGTAAATGCAATTATTTTTTGTTTTGTTTGCACTGGAATTTCATTCAGTAAATTCAACTATTTTTGTTTTGTTTGTTTGTTTTGTTTTGTTTGCACTGGTATTTCATTCAGTAAATCCAACTATTTTTGTTTTGTTTGTTTGTTTTGTTTTGTTTTTGCACTGGTATTTCATTCAGTAAATTCAACTATTTTTGTTTTGTTTGTTTGTTTGTTTGTTTGTTTTGTTTTGTTTTTGCACTGGTATTAAATTCAGTAAATCCAACTTTTTTGTTTTAGTTTGTTTTGTTTGCACTGGTATTTTATTCAGTAAATCCAACTATTTTTGTTTTGTTTTGTTTTGTTTGCACTGGAATTTCATTCAGTAAATGCAATTATTTTTTGTTTTGGTTTGGTTTGTTTGCACTGGTATTTCATTCAGGATATTCAACATTTTTGTTTTGTTTTGTTTGCACTGGTATTTCATTCAGTAAATCCAACTTTTTTTTTTTTGTTTTTTTGTTTTTGCACTGGTATTTCATTCAGTAAATGCAATTATTTTTTGTTTTGTTTGCACTGGAATTTCATTCAGTAAATGCAATTATTTTTTGTTTTGGTTTGGTTTGTTTGCACTGGTATTTCATTGAGGATATTCAACATTTTTGTTTTGTTTTGTTTGCACTGGTATTTCATTCAGTAAATCCAACTTTTTTGTTTTGTTTGTTTTTTTGCACTGGTATTTCATTCAGTAAATCCAACTATTTTTTGTTTTAGTTTGTTTTGTTTGCACTGGTATTTCATTCAGTAAATGCAATTCTTTTTTTCTTTTTTTTGCACTGGTATTTCATTCAGTAAATGCAACTATTTTCTGTTTTAGTTTGTTTTGTTTGCACTGGTATTTCATTCAGTAAATGCAACTATTTTCTGTTTTAGTTTGTTTTGTTTGCACTGGTATTTCATTCAGTAAATGCAATTATTTTTTTATTTTTTGTTTGCACTGGTATTTCATTCAGTAAATCCAACTTTTTTTGTTTTGTTTGCACTGGAATTTCATTCAGTAAATGCAATTATTTTTTGTTTTGGTTTGGTTTGTTTGCAAGTACTGGTATTTCATTCAGGATATTCAACATTTTTGTTTTATTTTGTTTGCACTGTTATTTCATTTAGTAAAACCAACTATTTTTGTTTTGTTTTGGTTTGTTTGCACTGGTATTTCATTCAGTAAATCCAACTATTTTTGTTTTGTTTGCACTGGAATTTCATTCAGTAAATGCAATTATTTTTTGTTTTGGTTTGGTTTGTTTGCAAGCACTGGTATTTCATTCAGGATATTCAACATTTTTGATTTGTTTTGTTTTGTTTGCACTGGTATTTCATTTAGTAAATCCAACTATTTTTGTTTTGTTTTGTTTTGTTTTGTTTGCACTGGTATTTTATTCAGTAAAACCAACTATTTTTGTTTTGTTTTGTTTTGTTTGCACTGGTATTTCATTCAGGAAATTCAACTATTTTTGTTTTGTTTGTTTGTTTGTTTGTTTGTTTGTTTGTTTGTTTTTTGCACTGGTATTTCATTCAGTAAATCCAACTATTTTTGTTTTGTTTTGTTTTGTTTGCACTGGTATTTCATTCAGTAAATGCAATTATTTTTTATTTTTTTGTTTGCACTGGAATTTCATTCAGTAAATGCAATTATTTTTTGTTTTGGTTTGGTTTGTTTGCAAGCACTGGTATTTCATTCAGGAAATTCAACTATTTTTGTTTTGTTTGTTTGTTTGTTTTTGTTTTTTTGCACTGGCATTTCATTCAGTAAATCCAACTATTTTTGTTTTGTTTTGTTTGCACTGGTATTTTATTCAGTAAATCCAACTATTTTTGTTTTGTTTTGTTTTGTTTGCACTGGTATTTCATTCAGTAAATGCAATTATTTTTTATTTTTTTGTTTGCACTGGTATTTCATTCAGTAAATCCAACTATTTTTGTTTTGTTTTGTTTTGTTTGCACTGGTATTTCATTCAGTAAATCCAACTATTTTTGTTTTGTTTTGGTTTGTTTGCACTGGTATTTCATTCAGTAAATCCAACTATTTTTGTTTTGTTTTGTTTGCACTGGTATTTCATTCAGTAAATGCAATTATTTTTTTTTTTATTTTTTGTTTGCACTGGTATTTCATTCAGTAAATCCAACTATTTTTTGTTTTGTTTGCACTGGAATTTCATTCAGTAAATGCAATTATTTTTTGTTTTGGTTTGGTTTGTTTGCAAGCACTGGTATTTCATTCAGGATATTCAACATTTTTGTTTTGTTTTGTTTGCACTGGTATTTCATTTAGTAAATCCAACTATTTTTGTTTTGTTTTGGTTTGTTTGCACTGGTATTTCATTCAGGAAATTAAACTATTTTTCTTTTGTTTGTTTGTTTGTTTTGTTTTGTTTTTGCACTGGTATTTCATTCAGTAAATCCAACTATTTTTGTTTTGTTTTGTTTTGTTTGCACTTGTATTTTATTCAGTAAATCCAGCTATTTTTGTTTTGTTTTGTTTTGTTTGCACTGGTATTTCATTCGGTGAATGCAATCATTTTTTGTTTGCACTGGTATTTCATTCAATAAATTCAACTATTTTTGTTTTGTTTGTTTGTTTGTTTTTGTTTTTTGCACTGGTATTTCATTCAGTAAATCCAAATATTTTTGTTTTGTTTTGTTTTGTTTGCACTGGTATTTCATTCAGTAAATGCAATTATTTTTTTATTTTTTTGTTTGCACTGGTATTTTATTCAGTAAATCCAACTATTTTTCGTTTTGTTTTGTTTGCACTGGAATTTCATTCAGGAAATTCAACTATTTTTGTTTTGTTTTGTTTGCACTGGTATTTCATTCAGGAAATTCAACTTTTTGTTTTGTTTTGTTTGCACTGGAATTTCATTCAGTAAATGCAATTATTTTTTGTTTTGGTTTGGTTTGTTTGCAAGCACTGGTATTTCATTCAGGAAATTCAACTATTTTTGTTTTGTTTGTTTGTTTGTTTTTGTTTTTTTGCACTGGCATTTCATTCAGTAAATCCAACTATTTTTGTTTTGTTTTGTTTTGTTTGCACTGGTATTTTATTCAGTAAATCCAACTATTTTTGTTTTGTTTTGTTTTGTTTGCACTGGTATTTTATTCAGTAAATCCAACTATTTTTGTTTTGTTTTGTTTTGTTTGCACTGGTATTTTATTCAGTAAATCCAACTATTTTTGTTTTGTTTTGTTTTGTTTGCACTGGTATTTCATTCAGTAAATCCAACTATTTTTGTTTTGTTTTGGTTTGTTTGCACTGGTATTTCATTCAGTAAATCCAACTATTTTTGTTTTGTTTTGTTTGCACTGGTATTTCATTCAGTAAATGCAATTATTTTTTTTTATTTTTTTGTTTGCACTGGTATTTCATTCAGTAAATCCAACTATTTTTTGTTTTGTTTGCACTGGAATTTCATTCAGTAAATGCAATTATTTTTTGTTTTGGTTTGGTTTGTTTGCAAGCATTGGTATTTCATTCAGGATATTCAACATTTTTGTTTTGTTTTGTTTGCACTGGTATTTCATTTAGTAAATCCAACTATTTTTGTTTTGTTTTGGTTTGTTTGCACTGGTATTTCATTCAGGAAATTAAACTATTTTTCTTTTGTTTGTTTGTTTGTTTTGTTTTGTTTTTGCACTGGTATTTCATTCAGTAAATCCAACTATTTTTGTTTTGTTTTGTTTTGTTTGCACTTGTATTTTATTCAGTAAATCCTGCTATTTTTGTTTTGTTTTGTTTTGTTTTGTTTGCACTGGTATTTCATTCGGTGAATGCAATCATTTTTTGTTTGCACTGGTATTTCATTCAATAAATTCAACTATTTTTGTTTTGTTTGTTTGTTTGTTTTTGTTTTTTGCACTGGTATTTCATTCAGTAAATCCAAATATTTTTGTTTTGTTTTGTTTTGTTTGCACTGGTATTTCATTCAGTAAATGCAATTTTTTTTTATTTTTTTGTTTGCACTGGTATTTTATTCAGTAAATCCAACTATTTTTCGTTTTGTTTTGTTTGCACTGGAATTTCATTCAGGAAATTCAACTATTTTTGTTTTGTTTTGTTTGCACTGGTATTTCATTCAGGAAATTCAACTTTTTGTTTTGTTTTGTTTGCACTGGTATTTCATTCAGAAAATGCAACTTTTTTGTTTTGTTTTGTTTTGTTTGCACTGGTATTTCATTCAGAAAATGCAACTTTTTTGTTTTGTTTTGTTTTGTTTGCACTGGTATTTCATTCAGGAAATTCAACTATTTTTGTTTTGTTTTGTTTTGTTTGCACTGGTATTTCATTCAGAAAATGCAACTTTTTTGTTTTGTTTTGTTTTGTTTGCACTGGTATTTCATTCAGAAAATGCAACTTTTTTGTTTTGTTTTGTTTTGTTTGCACTGGTATTTCATTCAGGAAATTCAGCTATTTTTGTTTTGTTTTGTTTTGTTTGCACTGGTATTTCATTCAGGAAATTCAACTATTTTTGTTTTGTTTTGTTTTGTTTGCACTGGTATTTCATTCAGAAAATGCAACTTTTTTGTTTTGTTTTGTTTTGTTTGCACTGGTATTTCATTCAGAAAATGCAACTTTTTTGTTTTGTTTTGTTTTGTTTGCACTGGTATTTCATTCAGGAAATTCAGCTATTTTTGTTTTGTTTTGTTTTGTTTGCACTGGTATTTCATTCAGGAAATTCAACTATGTTTTGTTTTGGTTTGGTTTGTTTGCACTGGTATATCAGTCGGTAAATGCAACTGCTGATTTGTTTGGTTTTGTTTTGTTTGCACTGGTATTTCATTCAGTAAATGCAATTTTTTTTATTTTTTGTTTGCACTGGTATTTTATTCAGTAAATCCAACTATTTTTCGTTTTGTTTTGTTTGCACTGGAATTTCATTCAGTAAATGCAATTATTTTTAGTTTTGGTTTGGTTTGTTTGCAAGCACTGGTATTTCATTCAGGATATTCAACATTTTTGTTTTGTTTTGTTTGCACTGGTATTTCATTTAGTAAATCCAACTATTTTTGTTTTGTTTTGGTTTGTTTGCACTGGTATTTCATTCAGGAAATTCAACTATTTTTGTTTTGTTTTGTTTTGTTTGCACTGGTATTTCATTCAGGAAATTAAACTATTTTTGTTTTGTTTTGTTTGCACTGGTATTTCATTCAGTAAATGCAATTATTTTTAGTTTTGGTTTGGTTTGTTTGCAAGCACTGGTATTTCATTCAGGATATTCAACATTTTTGTTTTGTTTTGTTTGCACTGGTATTTCATTTAGTAAATCCAACTATTTTTGTTTTGTTTTGGTTTGTTTGCACTGGTATTTCATTCAGGAAATTCAACTATTTTTGTTTTGTTTTGTTTTGTTTGCACTGGTATTTCATTCAGGAAATTAAACTATTTTTGTTTTGTTTTGTTTGCACTGGTATTTCATTCAGGAAATTCAACTATTTTTGTTTTGTTTTGTTTTGTTTGCACTGGTATTTCATTCAGGAAATTCAACTTTTTTTGTTTTGTTTTGTTTGCACTGGTATTTCATTCAGAAAATTCAACTTTTTTTGTTTTGTTTTGTTTTGTTTGCACTGGTATTTCATTCAGGAAATTCAACTATTTTTGTTTTGTTTTGTTTGCACTGGTATTTCATTCAGGAAATTCAACTATTTTTGTTTTGTTTTGTTTTGTTTGCACTGGTATTTCATTCAGAAAATTCAACTTTTTTTGTTTTGTTTTGTTTTGTTTGCACTGGTATTTCATTCAGGAAATTCAGCTATTTTTGTTTTGTTTTGTTTTGTTTGCACTGGTATTTCATTCAGGAAATTCAGCTATTTTTGTTTTGTTTTGTTTTGTTTTGTTTCCACTGGTATTTCATTCAGGAAATTCAACTATGTTTTGTTTTGGTTTGGTTTGTTTGCACTGGTATATCAGTCGGTAAATGCAACTGCTGATTTGATTTGTTTTGTTTTGTTTGCACTGGTATTTCATTCAGGAACTTCAACTATGTTTTGTTGTGGTTTGGTTTGTTTGCACTGGTATTTCAATCAGTAAATGCAACTGCTGATTTGATGTTTTTTTTTTTTTGCACATGTATTTCATTCAGGAAATTCAACTATTTTTTTGTTTTGTCTTTTGCAAGCACTGGTATTTCAATCAGCAAATGCAACTAATTGTTGTTTTTTTGTTTTGGTTTGTTGCAAGTACTGGCATTTCATTCAGTAAATGCAAATATTTTTTGTTTTGTTTTGTTTTGTTTGCACTGGTATTTCATTCAGGAAAATCAACCATTTTTTTGCAAGCACTGGTATTTCAATCAGTAAATGCAACTAATTGTTGTTTTTTGTTTTGGTTTGTTTGCAAGCACTGGCATTTCATTCAGGAAATTCACCTATTTTTTGTTTTGTTTTTTGTTTTTGTTTTTGTTTTTTGAGTTACAAGTTGCACATGGAGGCACATAACTAAAATTTGGAACAGCAAAAAACTGTGAATTCAGAAAGTGATCTACACACAGTAGACAGGCACATGCACACACATATGTTTAATATGATCAGATACACCCATCACCCTTCATATATTGCAATCTCTTCTCATTTGTCTCCTCTTTGACTCGGGCGGTATGGTTCTAATTTACTGGCTCTAATGAGCTGAGTTGAGGTCAGTTGATATAAAGCATCCTGGGGCGAGCTCTGTCATCAGGGCCTGACATGTTTATGGTGGTCTGAAGTGGGCTAGCGGTCGCGTCCGCAGCTTTAAAGACATGGGCGGAGGGCTGGGTGGGGTGTGCGTCCGTGGGTGGGGGTATGGGGGGCAGGAGGTTTATATGGGGGGTACAGGAGGGTCCGTGGCTTCTGACTTGGGCTCTACTATTATTTTTAAACTTTTATATTCCCCTGTGGTGGCAGTAACCTTGTTTTATTTTACATCTTGAAGTTGGATGGGGGAAAAACAGAAAGAGGATCTGCCTTGTGTGAAGCCATAAAAATATAAATATACTCAGGGCCATGAGAGAAAGAGGGAAAGAAGAGGCTTTTCTTGAAAAAGCAAAAAAGAAAAGATGACACAAAACGATGGAAACACAAACTCCTCCTGTTCGTCCCCCTCAAATGCACTAAGATGGTCACTTGCTAAATACTAACTTGATTTTTGCATTTTCTTGGGGGTGTTTGCTAGGGTGTTCTGAGCAGGGACTAAAAATGGATCAAGGAACAAAAACAAACACTGAAAGTCCAGACGAAGTCCCTTTAAATTGTTCCAAAGTGAAAACGTTATTTTAAAATGCTGGTAACCTTATATACCTTATAATTTCGTTCAGATCATTTCTTATGAAACCAAAGGCCAAAGGGTTGATCACAGTACATTTTTGGAATTGCATCACTTCGGGTTACCTGGAAAAAGAAAATCAGGTTTTCTCTTTTTAGTAGAACATTTTAGATGTAAGTTTGAAATATTGTAATTATTTTTAGAATTTTTTTTTAAAGATGTTTATATATATATATATATTTATATACACTGTATATAGCCTACTGTATAGCCTACCATGCTTGTTATGATTGCCACAATCTAGTCTTATAGAATAAACGTTAAAATAACGGCATTTTTGCAAACTGACGTTTACGTGCTGCGTTAGTTGGAACACACTGAAATGAAAAACATTACGTTTTTAATCTCAGGTTCTGAGTGCTTTTTAACATGTTGCTATGGTGTTCTGGGTGGTTGCTATGTGGTTGCTTACTGACCCAATTCAAAAGAGTCCATCCTCTCTGATATTCTGGTCTCTAGATTTAACTCGAGTTCCTCCTTTTATTGTAAGCCCATGGGATTTTTTCTCTTATATTGTCATCTGCTAGGCAAAAAGCACAAGTTTAATTGCTTGGAAAAGTAACGGCACACCTGTCTTCAGCAATCTGCATGATTTGCATCTGTAGCACAAACTTTAATACTTTGGTTTTGAAAAACTGCTAACCCCATGAGCAATGCTAACAGTGATGCTTCCCGCAGCAATCACAACTAATTCAATGGACTTGTGTTTGCATACATTCGTAACAGGAAGTTTACAGAGATTAAACAATTTGCAATAAGTTTGCCTCCTGTTCAGTTGTTTTGCACCTGATTAAAGGGGTAACAATGGCTCTCACACAAATCTACAGCCCAATTCAGCCTTTGTCCAGATGATGCCCTCAGGCACGGGAGAGGCAGATATCCACAGGTAAGGGTGCAGGTGTCCACAGGTGAGCAGCTCTTTGTTTTAGGGCCTTTCAGAGGTGCGGAATGTGCATGATGATGCCTGGGGCCCTACTGCATCCAACAATGCCTACAAAACAAATGATGAAGGGGAAGAGGAGAGAAAACTTGCTGACCTAAAACAAGACTCCGAGGTCAGGAGAGGTTAGATGGGAACTGATTAAGAAAAAGGAAAGAGAGTATTCAGTTTGGCAACGCAAATGAAGATTGATCATCATTAGCTCATTTAAAATAACTGCACTGGCAACGGGCTGGTGAATAGAAGCACTTATCTGCGCCTTTCATGGCTGTCTTTATGGGCTCAAATCTGAAACTGAGCTCGCTGCTACCCTGAAATGTATCAAACGCACCACTAAATGGACAATTTCTGTTTATAGGGACTGTGGCCAGGCTGTGGCCGACTCCATGCCCCTGTAAAATGATAATATGTTCCCTATTAAATGTCCCCCGGATGACAAATTGCTTCCAGAAAAAAATAAAAATAATGGAAGTTAAGGAAATGAGCTGAGACACTTCAAAATAGACATCCACTCTCTGTAATTCCTTAAATTCATAATTCTGTTTTGTTCTTTGCTGGAGGTGAAGAATCCACTTTTCTGACGTTTTCTACATTTTTATTCTCATACACAGTACCTCACTGAAAAAGTTGACTCTACTCAATTTATTGAGTAAACTTGTTCTCTTAATTCATTTGAGTAACGGCATCTCCAAAGCTTGTGTAATTAAGTTCAATTAACCTGGTGTTCATATAGAATGAGCTTAACTATTTAAGGTAACTGGATGCAAGTAGACTTCATTTAGATTTGTTTTTAAATGTTGTTGTTTCTACTTAATTTTAATTGAATGGACTCAAATTTAGATCATACAATAAAGCAGCTTAAATAATGAACATTATAACTGATTCTATCAATCATTAAATACACTTATTTCTCCACAGAAATGCATATATACCTGTACTTCAGTTGCACATGCACAAAGAGAACTAAGATAGTGTTAACAGGGTCCAATGGGGACACAGATAACATAGAACAACATAAATAATACAACAAAAGAGCTTAAACCTCTATGAATTCCTAACAACAACTATTTAATTTAAATGCCCCCATATATTCTCTTTAAACAAGGAAACATAATTAAATAATGCAAGCGCAAGGCATTATGGGTATTCCCCATAACCTCAATTTTGTACTCAATAATTGGAGTAATTAGCACTTTAAATCTGAAGTCTATGGATTTTTTTGAAAAATAAGTTCAAGGAACTTGATATTTGAGTTGTGAGCCCAAAACTTGAAATTTCATTTCAATCAAAACTTGATTTTTCCAGTAATGACAACATTTACAGTAGTGTTTACAATGCTCCTCTATATTATTCATTTTTACACAAACCAGACATTTTAATGGACGTTAGACATTCTTCTATTATTTTGCCATATCTATAATAGTAAAGTTACAAAATCGAATTACCTTTTTTTTTTTCTCATGGTGGTGTAGTGACTCGCCTCAATCCGGGTGACGGAGGACGAATCTCAGTTGCCTCCGCATCTGAGACTGTCAATCCGTGCATCTTATCACGTGGAATCCGTGCATCTTATCACGTGGCTTGTTGAGCACGTTACCACGTAGACGTAGCGCGTGTGGAGGCTTCACACTATTTTCCACGACATCCACACACAACTCACCACGCACCCCACCGAGAGCGAGAACCACATTATAGCAACCACGAGCAGGTTACCCCATGTGACTCTAACCTCCCTAGCAACCGGGCCAATTTGGTTGCTTAGGAAGCCTGACTGGAGTCACTCAGCACGCCTTGGATTTGAACTCACGTCTCCAGGGGTGATAGTCAGCGTCAATACTCACTGAGCTACCCAGACCCCCCCATCTAATTACCTTTTGGTCAAAAAAGTGGTGTAACACATTACAGTTTAAGTTCTTATAATCAGATTTCGGTTACTTTAAATTAAGTGAAATACTTGAGTTACACATATTTATAAAACAACATTATTTATTAAAGCTGAAGTATGTAATTTCTGCGGCATTAGCGCCACCAAACGGAATTGCACAAATAAACTTTGCTTTCAAAACAGCTCTCTGAATACGCCCCCCGTCTGCCATTGGTCAAACAAAGAGCTAGCCCCGCCCCCCAACTCACGCCATTGGTCGAGTCAATGTTATTGTGTTTGTATAGACGTGTCGCTCCAAACAAACAGAGAATTTTCCTAGCGCCACAGAGACAAAGTTCTTACGGTTTTCAAGAAAGTTAACCTTTGAATGGCTTCCTTATAGCTGTCTCTGCATATTAAGGGTTGGATAGGATAAAGTATTTTAACACAGATAAAGTTGCATTCTTCAGCTTTAATTATTAAAACATGAGTAATGTTCATGTGTACATCTGTTTGTGTTTATGTGACAGCTGTACGGATAAAGACGCTGAACAAGGAGGAAATTGATATTATTTTGCATAATGTTTTTTTTTTGTTGTTGTTTTTTTGGATTTCGTTTATTGCAATGTTTTATTTTGCTACATTTATTTTTGAATGGCCTTTTAGAAAATAGAACAGCATAAACAAATGTACAGAGAAATTAGAATTTGATAGGAAAATGGCTTGAAAGAGAACCTCAGAGTGGGCGAGAGACAGAGACAGAAATAGAGAGAGAGAGAGAGACAGGGAAGGATGTTATAAGTGAGTGATTTGGGTTGGCAGGGTTCTGTTGGAGGATTGTGGTGGTTCTGTAGTCCTCCAGAAAGAGGCGCCAGTGTGTCCGGCAGTAGCCCTGACCATGAACGCCTCCCCCCCTGCAGTCACGGCCACAACGCCCCCCCAAATCACCCGCTGGCAGGCCGAGCGCTGCTGCCACCGCATGCTTCTTTAATATCCAGCAGAAATTGAAATATCTTTGTGGCTAAACACACAAACACACTCACACACACAAACGATTGCCTTCATGCACGCTGACATATAACCTGATACACACATGCACACACTTACACACAACTGTTTGGCATCATGCATGCTATTGCACACACACAAACACACTCACACACACAAACGTTTGCCTTCATGCACACTGACATATAACCTGATACACACATGCACACTCACACAAAACTGTGTGGCATCATGCATGCTGTTGCACACACACACGGATGCAAACAAGCAGACTTTACATGCATTTGCACACACTTACCACCAAAAATAAATATATAAACTGAAATCATTTCATTCTCTCATTTAATGCCAAGAGTGGTTAGAGAGACATTTTAACATGATGTTACAGCACGTAATGGGAGAATGAAAAACGCTTGATGTTGCTCAAACCAGATTGGCTTTGAATTGCAAGACAGACTTAAACAACTGCAACGCTCGACCGGGTATATGCTGCGTAACGCTGGTCAGAACCCTTCCTCTTTCTGTTTATTTTAGTCTCTGTAACTTCAAGCAAACTTACAAAGCAAAAATATACTATGCTTTAGGAGGACAGCGATGGAGACAGTCTTTATTCAGTCTGTTAAATGGACTCAAACAAGCACAGCACAGGAGGCGTAACGCTGTACAAAAATATAAACACTGGGAAGAGATTTAGAGGACTGATATTGTCTAATATATTTAGCTAAAGGAAAGAAAAATCACAAATCTCATCTCAGTTGTTTCTTCCAGACAGAAGCAACTGAGACTTTTGCGAAGGAAAAGAACCCAGAAATCTCAACAAAAAGTTCTCAGATTTAAGTAATTGGGTCTCAGTGTGAACTCCAACACTTCTCATCAAATTCTTCCATGACCAAGCAATCTAAGCGATGCTTTCCACTTTACTTTCATAGCTACTGTATATAGTCTTGCTGTATTTTAGCGATTGTCTCATTTAAGGCCATTTTTATTTCTCCTAAGGAATTTTGGGAGAAACATCTGAGACAAAGTTGATTTGAACTCTTGTTGAGCTATGAAAGAGCTACATTTGAGCAATAATAATAATACAAAAATGCTGGGACAGTATGCAAAATGCAAATAAAAACAAAAAGGAGTGATTTGTAAATTAACTTTGATTTGTATTCATACAAAAACAGTATAAAGACAAAGTACTTCCCTAATCAACAGCATTGCTTTTTGAAGATTTTTTATTAGATGTTATTTTTATTTTTTTTAATTGATGCCTGCAATTTAGGACTAATAACAATTTGACGAGTTAAAATAACAATGAAAACAGTTGAGGCAATCGCGTTATAGTATACAAGGAGCCAAAGCTTCGTCCTTCAAGAGCAAGGATGTGTCAAGCCTTGCCAATTTGCCAACGGATGCGTCAGCAAATAATCCAGAGCTTTGAGAACAATGTCCCTCAAAGACAGTATTTTGGGCATTTCACCCTCTACTGTGCACAAGATTAAAAGATTCAAGGAATCCGGTCAAATCTTGGTGCGTAAAGCGCAAGACGAAAACCACTTCTGAATGCACTTGATTTTCAATCCCTCAGACGTCACGGCCTTAAAAACTGTGATGCGTCTGTAAAGAACTCATGACATGGGCTTGGGAATATTTCGGTAAACCTGTCTCAGTCAACACCATTCACTGCTGCATCCACAGATGCAAGTTAAGGCTTTACTACTGTATGCAAAGGAGAAGCCATACATCAACACTGTCCAAAAGCGTCGTCGACTTCTCTGGGCTCGGTCTCATCTTAGATGGAAAGTAGAACAGTGGAATTGTGTTTTGTGGTCTGACAAGTCCACAATTCAAGGACCATCCAAACTGTTATCAGCGTCAGGTCCAAAAGCCAGTGTCTGTCATAGTATGGGGGTGTGTCTGAGCCCATGACATGGGTAACTTGCACATCTGTGAAAGATATGAACAAATATTGGAGCAACATATGCTGCCATCCAGACGCCATCTTTTCCAGGGACATCCCTACATTTTCCAGCAGGACAACGGTAAACCACAAACTGCCCGGATTACAAGTGCATGGCTGTGTAAGCAGAGACTGCGAGTGCTAAACTGGCCTGCCTGCAGTCCTGACCTGTCTCCAATTGAGAATGTGTGGTGCATTATGCAGCACACAATATGGCAATGAAGACCCCATACAGTTGTGCAGCTGAAGACCTGCATAACGGATGAATGGGGGAAAATTCCACTTGCTAAACTTAAACTTGTGACTTCAGTGCCCAAATGCTTAATAAGTGTTATTAGAAGAAATGTTGATGTTACACAGTGGTAAACACTCGACTCTCTCAAGGGCTTGGGGGCATTGCCCCTCTAGATTTGTCTCGCAGCCCCCCAGAAACTTCTGATGCCCCCACCCTGACTGAAAGCGAAATGATCAATGTTGCCCCCCCCCAAACATAAGAGTGCCCCTTCAAAGATCACATCCTAGTACCAGCCCTGCAGTGGATACAAAAAAATCTACCAAACTTTTACTGTAAGTCGCTTTGGATAAAAGCGTATGCCAAATGCAGTTCTGGGACATACATTTTCTCATCAAATCCTTCCAAGACCAAATGATCTGAGCTATGCTATCCATGTTAATTGTATAGCTCTCTAACTGTACGTCAACACTTGTCTTATCTGATACAAAGTTCATACTTCAGCAACACAGTGATGTACAGAATGGAGCGGCGACGTGTTTTTGCGGGACGTGCTGAAATTAACACGCAGCTCATCCTGCAGTTAGTGTAAACCCATAATGACTCTGATCATTACAGATGAGTATTCCCTTAAACAGCCTGGGTTTGGATCCGGAACACTCCACTCCATCTCTAGAGCCACCAACCACTGCTGCCGCCAAAAATAACACGGCAGCGCCACTCCAGCCCGCGCCTCACCACAGAGCGGCCCGCCACAAGAAGCCGGGATCAAAACACACACAAAAAAGGAAACACAGCATATTGGGGGAAGGAAAAAATTGTTCATATAACTTCACTCGACTTCTTATAAGATACACAAAATCTGCTGATGATTTTGGCTCCTGGGGAAAGCCACAAAATCGAATCTACAGAAAGGGGCCAAGGCTGCAGGGAGAATGTGTGTGTAAGTGTGTGTGATTAAATGTGTATGTTGTGTGCTCAATGGAGATTTGATGAAATAGATTGCCCGAAGTGGTGGTTCATATTCAAGTCATTCAGCAATGGCAATTACATTAATAATTCAGACGGCAGCTCTAAAAATGTTAAGATTAAAGCTTGATAAATGAGATGGTATGGCACTGCCACAGTGAAAGAATGGTTTAGGGATGGGTACAGAAGTTCTAGGCGAATAAACTTTTCATCTTTGTAAAACTCATGTTTATGATCAAACACACATCATGACACATCATTGTGTGGATATATTGACTAGGGAGTCATTAGAGTCTACAAAAGGACTGTAAAAATGATGAAGTGTTTAATTAAACAGGCCTATTTACCCTGGAATATATTTTTATTTCATTAAAGGGCACCACATTGTAGTGAGATTAAAAAACAGCTAACAATGAAGACACTTGGGTGAAAGTTGGTTTTCCAGACCACACTGCCCTTTAGAGGGCTGTTTAGGATGAAACACAATACTGCCTCCCGGAGGCTACATTAGAGCTGCACATAGAGAGAGAAACAATAAAACAATTCAAAGAAAATAATAATAATAATATATGTAGTAGCAAGTAGATCAAAAAGCAAATAAATAAATAAGACATTAAAAAAAAAATTTAATTTTTTTTTTTACTTTTTCTGAAATAAATAAATAAATAAAAAATGCCTGTACAAAATTAACCACCACAAATCCACGATCCTAGGGATGTTGTGATTGGCCAGAGCGTTGCTGTGCGGTTGCTAGGGTGTTTAGGTGTGGGTGAGAAACAGTTCAATATTTAAGTCCTTTTTTACTATCAATCTCCACTTTCACTTTCACTTTCACATTCTTCTTCTTTTGTTTTTTGATGATTTGCATTTATCGTGCATATCGCCACCTACTGGGCAGGGAGGAGAATGTATAGTAAACATTGACTTAAATATTGATCAGTTCCTCACCCACACCTATCATATCCTATCACACTTCAGAAGACCTGGATTAAACCACTGGAGATGTATGGGTTACTTTTATGCTGACTTTATGTGCTTTTTGGAGCTTCAATGTTTCAACCAACATTCACTTGCATTGTATGGAGCTACAGAGCTGAAATATTCTTCTAAAAATCTTCATTTGTGTTCTGGTGAAGAAAGAAATTCATACACATCTGGGATGGCATGAGGGTGAGTAAATGATGAGAGAATTTTCATTTTTGGGTGTATTATCCCTTTCAGCACTGTGATTGATATTCTGCACAGTGCACCTCAATATCTCTCCACTAGATGGAGCCATAGACATAAACAGGCCTACTTTATATCTAAAAACCCTATAAATGCCAATTACGTATACACATACACAAAACCTTTATGAGCCGTCAAGTGCCCCCTGGCGGTAGATAAGAGTCATAGTTAACAAAGCTTAGCATGAGTGTTATGATTGTTACATCACATTATGCAGTTTATATAGCAGACCTACAGAAAATAAACAATTAAGAAAATTATTAAAACTCTGAACCATTATTCCCTAACAATACAAAAAAATCAACATATTTTTCCAGCGTATTTTTTTATTTAATATATGTATGTTTATAATACTATATTTATTTAAATAATACTAATATATATCTTTCGCCCCACAAAATTTGTACAGCCTTTTCTTTTGCTTTTTTTTAAATTTATTTATTTATTTTTATTTATTTATTTTATTTACATTTTTTTTATTATTATTATCTATATAAGAGATAGATAATTGGTTTCCCCAAAGAACAGCGCATGAAAAAGATTGTTTAAAAAAAAAAAAGTACATAAAATAAAATGTAAATGAACATAATTATGTTCTACAATGACATAAGTTATTATGACAACATGTGCCGCCCACATCCAAACGTCGATTCAACAGCCTCATCACCTCGATCTCCTATTGGCTGATTCATCCGCGCTGTGTCACACCATTGGACAGCCGTGCGCCCGTCTGCTTGCGCTTTATGTGGAAGATGGACTACTTTCAAACGGACGCCTAATTTTTATGGATGAATCGTTTGGACGGTTATTCAGTCGATAGAAACTAGACACAACTCAGAAGTATGAGTTTCAGTTTCTGTAGTGTAAGTTAGAGTTAAACAGTGTACGTTTTGGAGATCAGTGCAGCATGGCAGCAATGTGGCGGGTCGCGTTCATCGCTTTACTGGGTGAGTCTAACCTGTTTATCTTTCATGTCCATCTGCTCCGTATAAATCAACGCAGATTCTGTACTAACAAATACAGCATGGTATTACCGCGCTTTTAATAGAACCCTACCATGATAAATACCATGGTACATGAATATGACAATCATTTAGTATATTTCTATTGCAATGTTCTTTGGAAATAGTACCATATCATGGTTTTAAGACATACCAGGGTTTTCATCAGTACTGTGGTATATTTTAAAGGACCTTGGTATTATTATTACTAGAGGTAGACCGATATATCAGTTTAACCGATTAATCAGTGCCGATAGTTGCAAAAAAAAAAAAAAAACCTCTGCCGATAGTTGCTAATATTTTTTTAGTTATTTTCCCCTTATTATTTTCTTCCTTATCTATAAATCCAGTGTTGGGTGTAATGCATTACTAAGTAATTAATTACTGTAATTAAATTACTTTTTCGATGAAAAAAAGTAAGGGATTACTCTTAAAATTTTAGTAATTTCATTACAGTTACTTCTGATGTAATTGCGTTAAATAATCTATAGAACAATTCTATATAAAACAGTAGTGAATTTAAAATAGAAATTTAGCGTCTAATGTTGACATAGATGTTTTCTAATTTAACGCCGCTCCTTTAAATTCTTTGGCCAGTTCATGAATAATTTATTTGATTTTATAGGATTTATTTGAAAGAATTAAAATAACAGTTTCATGTCTATCCTTGTATTTTTCATCTGGTTCAGGCTGATAAGGGTTTTAGAAAGTAATTAGTAATAAGAAATGAAGTTACTTTTCAGACAGAGTAATTAGTACAGTAATCTAATTACACTGTAGAAGATGTAATTAGTAGTTAGTAATTAATTACTTACCCAACACTTTATAAATCTCATCTAGTGAAATATATAGGCCTACATACAAAACTCTGAATATGTAGGCTATACAAAGATTTATTTGGGAAATACTTAACCTAGCCAAGTCATTTCAAAATAAGAGTCCCTGCTGTATTTTGGGCTTGCTAAATACCCTACGTTATGCACCAAATCTGAATTTTTATGGTTATTATTGAGATTTTTGGTTGCACAGTAAACTGCTTTTGGGATTTTATTCATTTTGGACTCTTGCATAGTACGAGTCCAAAATGGAAAGACAAACGCATTTTTTATTAGTCATTTATAAATCGATTAAAATAAAACTGTTGGCCGATTAATCGGTTATCAGCCTTTTCCAGCACCTTCGTTATCGGTATCGGCAAAATCCACTATCGGTCGACCTCTAATTATTCCCATGGTATTCTTGGAAGTATGTTGAAGTACTATGTAAATACTATAGTATATGAATATGGTAATCACTACAGTAGTATGTAAAAATAAAAACGTGACATTGCTGTTTTTGGAAATGGTACTATGTTAGTACCATGTTCTTTGGACGTGTTCCATGGAAGTTTCATGGTGTTCCTTGAAGTACCTTATAATTACAATGGTGCATGAATATGATAGTCGTTCAGCACCATGCATATCAAAGAATTACCATTTGAAACGCCACGGTAATTTCTTTGTAAGGGCTGTACGTAAAGCCATATGTGACATTGGAATGAATTAGATATTGAGTCATGTTTGGACATTAATTATTTCACTTCGGCATGTCTTGAATTGTTACAAGAGTGCTTCTTTATACAGTTTTGTGAGCCTTTTATTTCCACAAAGCATAATAGCGACGTTGCAGTGTATGCATAAGCTGTACAGGGTTTCCACTGGCCTGCGGCTCTGGTTGGGCTTAAATTATGAGTCTGATCCGCTTAAAGCTTCTTCTAGTGTTGAGTCATTATGATCGGAGGGTGTGTGTGTGTGATCACTTAATGTGAAACTAGAGCCCGCTACCAGCTAGCCAGAGATTTACCATGGTATACACAGTTTCACCAAAATACCATTATTACTACACAGTTACTGTCACTACAGTATTACTTTGGTTACTCTGTGTATTAGTAATCACTGAAAAAAAAAAAAATAATAATAATAATATATATATATATATATATATATATATATATATATATATATATATATATATATATATATATAATAATGACAGAAAGAATGTGAAGCTTCTTTAAAGGAAATTTCAAATTAATTAAACTGTGGTAGCAATAATTGACATGTGTCCTGCAGTGTGCTCTAGTTCAGCAGCCTATTTTAAAAAGTGTTTTTATCATTCTTTCATAATTATTCAGCCTATACATGCTTTTTTTGGAGCTCATATAACATATTGTACTTTTTCACCACATGGCTATTTACGTTTACTGTTATGGATATTAAACTCTTAATTAAATCTTCATATTTAATAATGTAAAAATACAAATGTTTTGCATGTACACGTATAAAAATATAAAACATATAAAATGTAAATAGATACATTTTTATATAGTAAACATATTACATTCTTAATAAACTTTTTGTATGAATATATTTATGTAGTAAAAGTATTAAACTCTTAATTGTATTTTTATATTTACCTATATATAGAGTATATTTATTATATACTGTATATATACTATGTATATATATATATTTGTAAAGATGGTCACAAGTTACAGAAACTAGAATATTCCCTTAGTTTGTATGTTACTTGTCAACTACCTAGTAAGTATAATGTTTTGGAAGAAACTATGGTAATCATGGGATATGGTTTGGAGAAACTTCTCAACACCTGTCTTGTTTTTCAAGTTTTGTCAGTTTTTGATTAATAGGAGAAGGGTGACACAACACGCTCTTGTGTCAACAGCATAACAGTAGTGTAGTTTATCTTATCTTGCTTACATATCTGCATTCATAATCACCAGTCACATAGACACTCCTGTGGGAAAAAACTGTTTTGTGTTAGATTCAACATTTGACCTCATGCTTTCTAATGAAAACAGGATGAATTTTCAGATAATGAGTGCATATACAAATTCTCATTTACTGGTACATCTGATTTGCCTCAGTTTTCTCTTTATAGAGAGTAAAATCAGCATCATAATTGGAAAATTATTTTAAAATAAGATTCATGAAGAGAGAAAAAAAAAAACTCTGTGGTATTGGGAAGTTCCTATAACCAAATGAGGAAGTAAAATATTTCCCTGACAGGTCTGCTTGGGAAAATGATTCACATTATGATAAAAGATTATCAGTTTAGTTATGACCATTGGTTAGAGGGAAATATATGCCTAGACTGGCATAATGGGATTACTTAGTGTTATTTGTAAGCCCTTTCATTCAGAAACACATTACAACACACACATATGGGGGCTGGGGCACCAGGAGGGTGGGTGAAGGCGGGTTGACATAAATAAATCTACCCTTACCCAATCCTGGGAATATGGGGCAATAGGAATGCCTAGACCACATTAGATTTTGAATAAACCCCACCCCCCTGACTCTCCCCACAAAACGAAAAAGCACGATAATTTGGGGACTTTATCAGTATCGCCCAATTTTTATAATTATCGTAACAATATTGGGGACCTGGGTAGCTCAGCGAGAATTGACGCTGACTACCACCCCTGGAGTTGCGAGTTCGAATCCCAGGGCGTGCTGAGTGACTCCAGTCAGGTCTCCTAATCAACCAAATTGGCCCGGTTGCTAGGGAGGGTAGAGTCACATGGGGTAACCTCCTCGTGGTCGCTATAATGTGGTTCTCGCTCTCAGTGGGGCATGTGGTGAGTTGTGCGTGGATGCCGCGGAAAATAGCGTGAAGCCTCCACACGCGCTACGTCTCCGCGGTAACGCGCTCAACGGTCTCAGACGCGGAGGCAACTGAGATTCGTCCTCCGCCACCCGGATTGAGGCGAGTCACTACGCCACCAAGAGGACTTTGCGCATTGGGAATTGGGCATTCCGAATTGGGGAGAAAAGGGGAGAATCTTTTTTATTTTTTTTTTCATATCAATATTGATATGAGCAATATTGGAAGCCGATAATATCAGAGCTTATTTTGTCTGATTCAAACAGAAACGGCATTTTTTTTAATCCACTTTCACACGTGAAACCCATTAAATTGCAATAAAATTACCAGACTGGTAAATGTACCACGTGTGCTATTCACACGTGCAATGGCTTTTTGTCCGTTTTGCCACCATTCATACATCTGCACTGAAAACCTGTTAAACTTTGTGATATAATTTGCCGGAAATGACCGTTGAACTGTCAAGTTGTTAAACTCATAATCTCAATAGTGATTTTTGGTCATGTGTACATACAGTGCATTCAGAAAGTATTCTGACCCCTTCTTTGTGAAGGGCATTTTGTTATGTTGCAGCCTTACGCAAAAATGCTTTCAATTATAATTTTTTTCACAACAGTCTACACACCATACCCCATAACGATGAAGCAAAAAACAGATTTTTGATAACTTTGCAAATTATTTATTAAAAAGAAGTATTCAGACCCTTTGCTATGACACTTGAAATTTAGCTCAGGTGCATCCCATTTCTCTGGATCATCTTTGAGATGTTTCTACACTTTGATTGGAGTCCACCTGTGGCAAATTCAATTGATTGGACATGATTTGGAAAGACACACACCTGTCTATATAAGGTCTTACAGCTGAAAATGCATATCAGAGCAAAAACCAAGCCATGAGGTCAAAGGAACTGCCTGCAGAGCTCAGAGACAGGATTGTGTCGAGACACAGATCTGGGGAAGGCTACAAAAACATTTCGGCTCCATTGAAGGTTTCCAAGAGCACAGTGGCTTCCATAATTCTTAAATGGAAGAAATTTGGAACAACCAGGACTCTTCCTAGAGCTGGCCGCCCGGCCAAACTGAGCAATCGGGGGAGAAGGGACTTGGTAAGAAAGGTGACCAAGAACCCGATGGTCACTCTGGTTGAGCTCCAGAGATCATGTGTGGAGATAGTCTTCAACTCAGACTAGGGGACTGGTCAGGGTTGAAGGAAAGCTGAATGCAGCAAAATACAGAGATATCCTTAATGAAAACCTGGTCCAGAGCACTCAGGACCTCAGACTGGGCTGAAGGTTCATCTTCCAACAGGACAATGACCCTAAGCACACAGCCAAGACAATGCAAGAGTGGCTTCGGGACAACTCTGTGAATGTCCTTGAGTGGCCCAGCCAGAGCCCGGACTTGAACCCAATCGAACATCTCTGGAGAGATCTGAACATGGCTGTCCATCGACGGTCCCCATCCAACCTGACAGAGCTTGAGAGGATCTGCAGAGAAGAATGGGAGAAAATCCCCAAATCCAGATGCGCAAAGCTTGTCGCATCATACCTAAAAAGACTCGAGGCTGTAATTGCTGCCAAAGGTGCTTCAACTAAATACTGAGTTAAGGGTGTGAATACTTATGTCAATGTGATATTTCAGTTTTTTCTTTTTAATAAATTAAGTTATTAAAAATCTGTTTTTTTCTTTGTCATTATGGGGTATAGAGTGTAGATTGATGTGAAAAAAAATATTTAAAGCATTTTAGCTTAAGGCTGCAACATAACAAAATGTGGAAAAAAATTGAGGGGTCTGAATACTTTCTGAAAGCACTGTACCTTGTTCCCAAAGAAGGCAAAGTATTTTATCATAATTTAGCGTTCTTGTAAGATGACGACACATATCTCCATCCACTCGGAACCGCTTTAATTTCACTGTCTGTCCAATTTGATCAAATTTTTTGACTCCTAAATCACAGGCGTTAAACGGTGTGGAGTATATGCACCATCTCCATCAGAACTTTGTGATTGAACTTTGTTCACACAGCATATAGGTCTTTCCGGAATAGGCTTATTTATCGACCTCATCCGGAAAACTGATTTGTATATATTGATCTCTGTGGTTAACATGCAAGCTGTGCACTGCTAAAACATTTAATATGGCTTATGTGTAAAGAGAAAGTTCACTCAAAAATGAAAATTGTGCCATTTACTTGCCCTCTTGTTGTGTCAAACCTGCATGACTGTATTGCTTCCATGGAACACAAAAGCAGATGTTAGGCTGAATGTTTGCCTCTATTCACTTTCATTGCATTTTTTCCCCATACAAGTAAAATTGAATGGTGACTGAGGCTATCAATACATGAGGGTGAGTAGATGACAGAATTAAAATGTTTGGGTAAACTATCCCTTAAGTCTCTATTTCTTTTCTTTCTGTTTTACATGTTAGAGTTCCAGTGCTACGTGAGTCGTGAGGTCACTCTTCCCAAGGGCCCGCTATATCGGGTAGCCGGTTTCTCACTGTCGCTGCCCTGTGCCGTTTCGGGATACGAAGGTCCACGGACGCAGGATTTTGAGTGGTACCTGTACCACGATGATGCAGGCGATAGACAGATCGGAGTCGTGTCCACGCGAGACACGGGATTCCCGTACGCCCCATTTCAGGCACGTGTGCGGGCGGGCGAGGTTCGGGTGGAGAGAGACTCCGGTGACAAAGCCAGACTGATAATCCAGAGGCTCCGCCCAGATGATCAGGGCCGTTACGAGTGTTACACGCCCAGTACTGACACTCGCTACCAAGGGAACTACAGTGCGTCAGTGGTCGTCAAAGGTAGGTAACTAATAGATGGGCAATGAGAAATTAGAGATGCACGATACCATTTTTTTCTCTCCCGATCCGATACCTGAACTCCCAATATCGGCCGATTCCAATCCCGATCTGATACCAGTGATGTTTTTTTTTTCTTAATCAGTTTATAATATATATACCTCACTGTGTGGAACTGATTAGGGGTACTCTTTTATATGAAAAGAATCAAACATCTAACTACACATTATATTATTAAAAAATACTGAAAACTAAAAACTATTACATAAAAAATATGTAGCTTTACATATCCTATTTTTTTCAAATTTTATTGGGACTTTTTGTTCAGTTCAGTTGTAATGGGATATCACTCCACTTTTCAAATAATAATAATTATTATAATTGTATTAATTTATCTGCTGTGTGTGTATATGACACAACAGAGCACCGCTCATTCACTGAAGCGTGTTGCGCATGCAGACTATATATTTATTTATTAAACAAACGCAGCCTTTCGAGATTCACAAAGCCATCTTATGTCTTCAAGAGACTTTAAATAAAAAGCATGAATCATATGGACTACTTTTATGGGTTTTTTTTAGGCCATTTTTGGCGTTTGACGGTAACGACCATGACCCACACTATCGAACTATCGGTTAAAAACGTCAGTATCGGAGCCGATACCGATCCAGGTATCGAATCGGTGCATCACTATGAGAAATATGAATGGCTTAGATGATAAGAAAAAATCTAGTTTAAAAGGTATGTGCCAGGTTTTTGTAAATGTAATATAAGTATTCATGTTAGCTTCATACATTTAAGAAAAAAAAAAAAACATATATATATCCTAGGATATCAGCAGTTACAGAAATACTCAAACCAGCCCGTCTGGCACCAACAGTCATCCATGTGATTATCTAATCAGCCAATCGTGTGGCAGCAGTGCAGTGCAGTGCATAAAATCATGCAGATACTGGTCAGGAGCTTCAGTTAATGTTCACATCAACCATCAGAATGGGGTAAAAATGTGATCTCAGTGATTTGGACCGTGGCATGATTGTTATTGCCAGATGTTTATGCTATAAAATTACTCAACCAATGTGAACAGATGTTTCTTCTTTCTGCAGTGATTCCAGACACGTTGCTAATTACACACTCACGCATTCTGAGCGGCCAACCCGTTATCGAGGGCACAGAACTGCTGCTGACGTGCACAGCGTCTGTCCAATCAGATGAGCACACTCACGTGTCCGTCACATTCGGAGTGCGCAGCAGCAAGGGGGCGGAGTCTGTCGGACACAACCTAAGAGAAATCATCGCAATTGACCGCGAGCTACATGTGACACCCAGCCGCAGCGGATCGTACGAGAAGAGATACAAAGATGGAGAAATCGCTCTGGAGAAGAGGAATGGAGACGGAGGCAGGGATCTGTACGTGCTCAAGATGAGCACGCTGGCACCAGAGGATTCTGGGTCGTATTTTTGCGAGGCTGCGCAGTGGATCAGAGATCCGCAGGGCAAATGGGAGCGCATTGCACAGAGAACGATGGAGCTTGGCAATCTCATTGTTCAACCACTTGGTTAGTTACACCTCAAATTTAACCTGATCTATTGGTTGATGTGAGATACTTAAAGGTGCACTCAGTCATTTTGTTGTGTTAGTTGAGCTAGATTTAGGCATGGGCGACATGGGCAGCTGCCTGGTTCTAGCTTGTATGGCACTCTGGGCCCCTTTGGGGGTGGCGGGGGGGTTGGCGCCATACAAGCTAGAACTGGGCGGCTGCCCATGTCGCCCATGCCTAAATCCACCACTGCTGCTTCATGTAAAATAAAACAGCTTTTATTAGGCTAGTGGTATGACTGAAGGCTTCATTCTGTTTGAGTTTACATCATTTTTAGAAGTGCTATTAATTTCTTTATGTAAACTGTAATATGTACCTTTTGTAATACCTTTTTAAAAAGCAGCATAACAGTCCTAATTTTAGCATTTATGGTTGTGTACAAAAACATTCAAACAGAGTTTGGAAGAACAGAGTGGAAAAGCCAGGCCTTTTTAGGCTATTCTTTAAAAACGCTCACAGTTTTGTTCAAGATTTAGAAGTGATTGCTTTCAGTAGTCAACAATGCATAAATGAACATACAAATAATATGCAAGTTGTCTAAGGTGTGTCATTACCAGGCACACCCAGACTCTGTGTTAACAGAACTTGGCAGATTTCTGCAGAATTGCAACATCCATCATTCATAAAATTCAATGCAAGTTTGCATGTTCATTATTGAATATTATCATGTTCGTTATTACAGTATAATATTATTAAATAGTTTTAGCATGCTTCCCCAAAACCAGTGCAGAGACATCCACAGATTCTGTCTTGGCCCAGTCATTACTAGAGGTCAACCGGTATTGCCAATACCGATAACTAAGGTGGTGGAAAAGGCCGATAGTAACCGATGAATTGGCTGATGTTAAAAAGAACTGACGTAGAGGTAACGAGTCCAAAATGAATACAATCCCAGATGAAGTTTATTGTGCAACCAAAATCCCAATACTAACCAGAATTTTTTTCATTTGTTGCATAATGTGGGACTGCAGATACGGGTCAGGAGCTTCTGTTAATGTTCAGATCAACCATCAGAATGGTGAAAACATGTGATCTCAGTGATTTAGACCGTGGCACGTTTGTGTTGGTGCCATATGGGCTGGTTTGAGTATTTCTGTAGCCTCAAGGTTCGACATATTTGTGCATTCAGAGATGATATTCTTCTCACCACAATTGTACAGAGTGGTTATCTGAGTTACTGTAGACTTTGTCAGTTCAAACCAGTCTGGCCATTCTCTGTTGATCTCTCTCTCATCAACAAGACATTTCCGTCCACAGAACTGCCGCTCACTGGATGTTTTGTGCTTTTGGCACCATTCTGAGTAAATTCTAGAGACTGTTGAAATACTCAAACCAGCCCATCTGGCACCAACAATCATGCCACGCTCCAAATCACTGAGATCACATTTTTTCCCCATTCTGATGGTTGATGTGAACATTAATAAAAAAAATTATAATTTAAAAAACATCTGCAACTATCACCATTGTTTTTTCAGTTAACCGATGGTTCCAAACAGTAACTATTGGCACAGATTAATCCTGTAAAACTGATATATCGGTCAACCTCTAGTCATTACCATCTGAAAAGCAGTTTTGGCTTAATCACCTCAAACCAGAACACTTTATGAGACTTTAATCAAAGAGCGCTCACTATAAGGATTGGCTATATTGGTTTAGGCTATTAAAATAAAGGTGGCATGCACTGCTTTTATGTTAATGAAAAGCTGTTCATATCGATTGATTAACAGAGTAGTTTTAATGTTTATAGGCTGTGAGAGCTTGATTTGAGACATGTTTTTCCATTAGGTTTTTATACGCCCACTTCTGCTGATGTATATCTGCAGGATAAGACCGGCGTCTGCTCTCACTTGGGATAATTTTTTATTTGAGTTGAATGAACAAGCAGGGTCAATGTAAGATTGTTTGATGAAGCAAGTATGTCTGTTCTAAGTGGCATGTGATGCTACATTTACAGAAGTGCTTGAAAGATCAAACTTCTGCAAAACATGAGGAACAAAATTAATCGGGCAAAAAAATTCAAACTAATATGGTGCATTCCAGTTCACATCCTGTAGATAAACAATACTGAGCATGCTGAGCACATGGTATTGATTTTAGAAAACACACAAGAACCCATGGCATTTGGCATCATTGATGTCAAAATTGGCGCGGCACATCTCACTAAATAACTTAGAATGTCATCAGAAGACTTGGAATATGTCACAAGTTCTACGATACTTTTATGGTGCTTTTTTGTGTATATCAGTGTGTATAATAACTGTTTGCTCTCACAGCGGACACACTGACTGTACGCTCGATACCTGAAGGCGTCATCTCTTTGCAGCCCGGCGCTCCTCTGAGCCTCACCTGTCAGGTGTCGGGTGTGGGCGGGTGGAACCGCTCGGCGCAGCTTGTGCAGTGGATGCGGCGCGGGCCGGCGGGGGGTGTGGAGGTGGAGGTGGCGCGCATGGGTCCTGACGGCGTGGTGAGCTGGGGCGATGATGTCAGCAGGGCAGGAGGGGGCAGTATGGAGAAGGAGGCCAATGGGCGGTTCTCTCTGCGGCTGTTCTCTGTTCACCCCGCCGACGCAGGACTCTACCGATGCGCCGTGAGCGTGTACGCGGGGCGGCTAACTCCGGGTCCCACGAGTCCTGCCACGATAACACAGCGATCGGAGTGGGTCACTGTTAACCTAAAGACTGAAGGTGAGTGTGACAGCATTTGATTAAAAACTGACATGGTAACAAACATTTAGATGCAAAGGACCCCCAAATATGAAGGGACCCCCCTTCCTAAAATTTAAAGGCAGATTTCTATTTTCATATTTTGTGAGAAAACTAGTAATATATGTGATATATTAAAGACAACATTAGAGAAATTAAATAATCCTCACAGTACAAGAAATAAGCTTCACTGCAAAATATATTTTCTTATTTTTTCTTCATGTTTAAGTGAGAGTCACCCTTAAGCGGTGCTGCGAGTTTATTAACGTTTGTGTTTTCGTGTTCAATCAGAGGTCCGTGTATCTGCCACCATTGATTTGCCACACCGACCGCTGCTGAAGCGCGGTAGCACGGTTACTCTGCTCTGCAACATCTCTGTGGCAACCACCGTTTCTGCCCAGGTGGAGGTACAGTGGCTTCAGAAGCCAGAGGAACCAGAGAGAAAAGACGTGGCGATTTCCGAGGACAACAAAGGCAAACTCCTCGCAACTGTAACACACGATGGCCTGACGCGAATCTACAGCAACGGCAGTGATTTGAGTGTCGACCGCGTGTCCGCCGGATGCTACAGGTTGAGGATTTTCTCCGCACGTGAGGAAGACCAGGGCCACTATCAGTGTCTAGTGGAGGTTTGGTCACGGGATCCGCATGGAGGATGGTACAAAACAGGTGCCAGCACAGAGTCAGCCACCGTACACCTGTACCTGTATGCACGAGGTAAGTTTGAGAGGTTATGATTACAGCAGTACCCCGATTTATCAGCCAAATCCCATTGTGTCAGTTTCTAAATCTGCTGTTAGATTGCACTAATTGACAACGACAAAGTTTAACTAGGGCTGTCGATTTAACGCATTAATTTAGTGCGATAAATTATATGAAAATAGGGTTTCATGATTATGAAATTTTGGCTGACGATTAATTGTCAAGCAAATAATTGCAATAATGGCGATTAATTGTCTCTTTTAAGGCTTAATTGTGATATAAATTGTCATATTTCTTAAGGTGCATGTGTGCTTCATACACCTTAAGAAGTCAATTTTACATATTTAACTTTATATAAATTAAATAATAAAATATTTTCTTCTATATTTATTCAATATTCAATATTTTGACTTTTAAGCCACATTATGTAAATGCTTTACTTGTCTGCTGCCACAATATGTATGTATATAATGTAATGTATTTGAATGATTTGAGTATTTATTATATATTATATATTTATGTTGATTTTAATTATTATATACTAAATTATCTTTATTTGGGGGCCTTTCTCAGTGAATATTGATATGCAATTAATTGTGATTATTTCTGTTAATTAATTGGCACATCATGTAATTAAATTGATATTTTTTTAAAAGAAGCGATTGACAGCCCTATTAAAAACACTATGTAACATGGGTCAAATGGGCAAGGAGGAGGCAGGAACCGGCTGAACAGTCAAAGTAATATTTAATGAAACAAAAAGACACCACACACACGGCAGCTGCGTGTGGCTCTCTCTCTCCCAAGCTGCCGCATCTGGCTCGGCCCTATCCCTCTGCTAGGCTGATTAGCCCGATTGGGGGCCGGCTGTGCGGACTCACGCCCCGGCCCCGCCCTCCTCCTCGTCACACTCCTCCCTCCTTTGCCTCAGTCGGGGGAACCCCCGGCATGATGTACAATGGCGTTGCCCTTCTGGCCGCACCTGCTGGCAGGCTTTCCCCACCTTTCGGGACCTGGGAGGGAGGAGAAGGAAAGGGCAAGGCGGAGCGACAGTGAGACTTTATTGGATGACAGCCGCTCCTCCCCGGGCGTACCGGAGCGAGTCCTCCGACCCCTGGCGGATGGAACGCCCCTCTGCGTTCTGGCAGCCTGTGGCAAGCCCCTCCGCCCCTGGCAGCGGCTCCACCACTCCAGGCGGCCGGCAGCGAGTCCCTCCTCCCCTCGCGGACAGCCGCGTGGGCAGACGGCAGTGGCGACATCACATCCCTCCTCCTTCCCGGGCTGGGTTTTTGTGCCTTTTTTTTTTTTTCCTTTATGCACTTTAAAACATGCAGTAACACACTGGCTTAGTTTGTTGTCATAAAGAGACCCTCCCCTTGAAATCCAATGAGATGCTTTTACTACCAGGTGTAAACGTCGATGTGTCATATTGTTACCATCCCTACAGGAATAACCTGTGTGACATTATGTCATTTCCTTCACAATAGTCAAATTCTTGTGAACATGCTTACATCATCTGGTGTTGAACTGAAAGACCTGTTGTTTTATTTTTCTCTACAGTTGCTGATCTACTGCTCATACCTCTCGTGATCGGATTGTCGTCGGCGCTGTTTGTGGGCGTGTTAATTATTGCCACCGTGACGTGCTGCTTTATGAACAGACTGGCCAGGCAGCGCTCTCAAATTAGGAAGTAGGCACGAGACTTTCATGCAACAACCACTGAGAACATTCAATGACTTGAACAGTGCAAAGAAAAACAGATTCTAAGTTTTTCGTCAGACTTGATTTAAATGTGCACTCAGAAATGTCTTGGATTGACATTGTTTCTAACCACTCCACTTTATAGGTCAATATTATGTTGCACAAAAATATTTTGTGCACTCGCTTATAGGAATAGGATGTTACATGGTGGATGTAAACCTCTCCTTTACAATTAGAAAGTGTCTGAATGCAGTTTTGTTTTGGAGAACAAGCAGAACCAATAATAGATCCATAGATGTTTGTTTACAGTGGACCAGGGGAGGTTCTATGGGGGTGCATGGGGTGACCACGGCCCTCCCGGACAGAAGCCTTATCCCCCCCACCGACCCAAGCCTTTCCTACTTTCAGAGTAGCAAATAACCTGCCATTGTAGTTAGTTAATCCAATATACTTTATTCTGAATGGGTGAATCTCACTAAGAAATGAGTTGAATTTGACCACAAAATCAATAGGTGAAAATTTGATTTTGCATGGAGAAAATTAAGCCAATTGTTTTTTCGTGTGTGGAAATATTTTCACCCCTAACACTTGTTACTCTAATGCAAAATAAATCTCATTGTCATTGCTGTAATATAATAATGGAAATCATTCTGTCCTGGTACTTTTTATAATTATTATTATTAATAATAAAATCAGCATTAATAAATCCAATTAGTACCACAAATACTACCGCATGGTATATTTACCAGTGTACTTTACAAAATACATGAAGCATTTTTTTTTACATTGTATTAATGAAAATTGGAGTGAAAATGTGCTTGAAAATAAAGTAATGCTTAACAATAAGATTCCATTTGTTTACATTAGTTAACATGAACTAACTACTTTTACAGCATTATTTAATCTTGGATAATATTTCAACATATAATAATACATTTACAACAAAAGTTGTAAACGTTAACCCTCATGCACTGTTCGGTCATTTTTGACCGAAATCAATTTTGTTTCTTCAAAAAAACTTGTTTCCTTTATCTGATGGGTACGAGACTAGTTTATTCAATCAGTCTAAGCGGTAGAAAAAAAAAAAGTGCACTTGTACTGTTCCCGGTCAAAAGTGACCGCCATAGGAAATGAATGGGAAACACTAAAAATCACAGATTTTTTTATTTCATTATTTATTATATCAAATAAAATAAAAACAGCCACAATGTAGAAAAAAACACACAAAGACATGAAGGGGTGAGACTACCAAACATCAAGAGTGCAACACACACACACACACACACACCAAAATGAATTGGTGAGACCATAGCACATCTACAGTGCTGAACACACGCACACACACACACATATTCATCTTGTTACAACCAGGGATAAATTAGCTTATTACTTTTATTCTACTCATTACAGGTATGCAAAACTGTCAAAAATAACCTCAAACAAAATGCTAAACTTTGACCAAATTAGTCTTTTATAATGTTTAAGTATATATCTAAATGCAGAACTTGTGACAAAATCTAGAAATCTACTCTTCAGCGAGGGATGAATAAGTATCTCTCTGCAGCCATCTAGTGTTTATACTTGGAATTTCATCTTTACCTTGAGACTTTAAGCTTTCAAATGGTATATAATGTGTGAGGATTGGTTCAGTATTTGAGAAAATATTCATAAGAAAAGCAAAAAAATTTCCATTTTCAAGCTCAAGGTCATACAGGTAAATAAGTAAATAAACAAATTATATATATATATATATATATATATATATATATATATATATATAAGGGCTAAATACCCAAAACCCCACCCAAAATGCACAACTTTAGTGCTTTTACATGATTTAATTTAGAGTTGTTACATTTCTTTCATAACAATTAATAAAATTACACATTTATTGTTTCCGGTCACTTTTGACCGGGAACAACTGGAATGTGATTTAATGATGAACAGTGCATAAGGTTTAACATTAGTTAATGCACTATGAACCAACATGAACAACTGTATTTTTATCAGCTAACATTAAGAAAGAATAATAAATGCTGTAAACAATATTTTGTTTTTATGTAAGTTCATGATACCTAATGCATGAACTATTGCTAAAGGTGCAGTATGTAAGATTCAGAAACTCTTGTTATTAGTGACACCTGTGGCCGTTATGTGAACTGCAGCCTGTTGCTCGCGCTCGTGCACACACTCCATAGAGACGCGAGCGAGCATCGACCAAAATATTGACGTAATGTACAAAGAGACTGAACGTGATTCACCGGCATCATGCTGACAGATGAGGTAGCATAATTAAAATGACACAGTTATGATTGTTTTACTACAAACTTTGAGACTAAACTAAAACTACTTATCAGCTAACATAGCATACTGATACACACATACAGCTACATACTACCCAACTATACCAGACAGTTATGTTGCACTATTGTATGTTTTGTATGTCATATGTGGTACTACGATCAAGAAACCAGCGTATCTGCTTAAATTTATCCTGTATACCTGACTTTTAGTATAAAGAGAAGATCATTGAAATTATGTGAAAGTTATGAAGCAAGGTAGCTTGCAGTTCGTCGGCGTTAGCAGGCAAGATCAAGTTAGCAAAAATGACACAGATCAATCCTTATGGCACTATATTTCACATGCTTTGCAGTTATGTAAGTTTACCTGTCCAATAAGAAGAACGCCAGTTCAGGGTCGGTTTTGATCCCCAAAACCGAACGAAGGTCCCTCCAGGAATCAAATGTCCTGCCGATGTTCACTCTAGTTTTCACCACGATCATGTTCCCGCTTAGCTAGACGGGATTCAGTAGAAGGCTCTCGGGAGCGCGCGTAAACGTCACATCCTTTGGATTTTCCCGGCAAAACCAACCCGCTCCCTTCACATGAAAATCAGTCTACAGGCTTTAATAGGCAACCTAGGAAGTCCAGGAAGGGCTAATTTTTTAAGTTGCGTTACAAGCCGTTCACACATTGAAAAAAAAGGCGAATGTTACATGAAAATTTTTACATATTGCACCTTTAACAAATGGAACCTTATTGTAAAATGTTACTGAAAATAATGTCAATGCAGAAAATCTTAATCGTCCTAAAAATAGGCAAATAATTATGCAACATATACTGTGTGTGTGTATGTGTGTGTATATATATTTTATTTGGTTTTGGTGTGAAATGTGACCTGGACATGCTCTATTTTTCATGAGAGTCACATACCAAAGAATATGTGATTAAAGGGATCAGAACCACTGAGAAACGAGATCTATTAAGCTACAGTGTTCAAGACAAGTTCAGAGTGGCCGTTTACAGCGTTACCTAAATCAAACAAACCACTGCGAGAATTTATTGAAGCAGAACCACTGAACTGAGAAGAGAGGAGCTCTGGAAATGAGATCTGCTCACACGCTGTTACATAAACACGACTGAAGCTTTCAGCCGAGACTCTGCTGGGAATCCACTTAAAATGCTAAAAAAAAACTCTCCCAGAGCAATTCAGCCGAGGCGTGTAGATGTTTGCCAGGATTTCCCACTGTACTTCCAGAATCAAAGTGGGACGTGGACCAAATTGTTTCTTATAAAAAGATCCTAACATAAAACCTGTATTGATGTCTTTTTGTTTTTTTACTGAAGTGCTGTAATGTGCATCTGGGTCATTCTACAAAAAGGTGATTTTTGTGTCCTCTGTGTAAACGTACCTGTAAATAATGACTTCACATTGAATCCAAAAGACTTGAAGCTTTGATATTATATACGATGTATACAACAAGTAAATGTCTCTTTTTTTTTTATCACTTTAACTTGTGTTTGGTTTGGTTTGTCCTAAATGTAAGAAATAGTCAACCCTGTTAAAATGATTTTGTGACCTCAGTAATAATATTTAGTCGTTTAGCTTGAGATTACACAATGCAATTAGGGTTTCTTTGTCATATGGAATGTTTACAATGTAAAAATCACCTTTTGGGAATAAAGTAACCTGTTTCATAGAATGACCCTTCTCATTTGTATGTGTTGAAAGGCTCACTGTTACTCTTTAAAACCTGAACGAATGAGGCAGATTATTCAGCGAGCTTCATTTTGAGATTCGTGCATTGTTTATTCCCGTCAATCCCTTGTTCAGAGTCACACAATCGTTGACTTGATTGCTGTGCAAGATTGTTATATTGTCAGTGCTGTGAACTCCCTGCACTAGATTTCCCTGGGATTGTTTTAAAGTGAAAGCTACATTAACATCAGAAAAAAGAGATTCAGTGTTTTCTGTACTTATTTACAGGGTTGAGACGCTGAAATCTGATTCATCCTCTTACGCCATGAAGCCATGTGATTAAATGCTGAATGACAGCTGGTGAGAGTAGCGGAATATTCTCTGGATTTTAATCCGGTCTAAAAGGTCATGCGGATTTGATACTATTGTCCTGTTCGACACAAAAGCCATTATGATGTGCTGTTTTGATTTCAGTTGCAGCGTTTGTATTCTGATGATTCAACAAAAGCGTGACAGATCACTCCTGTCTCAAGATGCTTTTTGAGTTCGCTTCATCTCAAAGTCAACATGAACAGTGTTTGCAACAAAACTCTTGCACAAGAAAAACTAGGGGGGTATTCTGAGTGAAACCGGATATTTAATGAGGAATAAAAGTGGGACGGGACTTAATTTTATTCATCAGGAATGGATTGGATCATGAAAAGTTGGCATTGATGTGATGCGATGAAGCGACCTATTAAACCTAACCAGACGCAGTGAGTGAAATTTCATTGGTCCAAAATCCAGCTTGTCGTCAAATATGTTCTGATTGGCTTGTGACAGTACCATGTCGGCCAGCGTGTTCGCGTTCAGTGTGAATACACAAAAAAAACACGAAGTTGGAATCTTTTTTTTTTTTTTAAGAGGTCGGACAAAAAGGAAAGTTGTTTCAGAGGTGGGAAAATGTTTTTGTTAAAAAAATTACACAAAACGGGGGGCCTGGGTAGCTCAACGAGTATTGACATGACTACCACCACTGGAGTCGTGAGTTTGAATCCAGGGCGTGCTGAGTGACTCCAGCCAGGTCTCCTAGGCAACCAAAATTGGCCCGGTTGCTAGGGAGGGTAGAGTCACATGGGGTAACCTCCTCGTGGTCACTATAATGTGGTTCACGCTCTCGGTGAGGTGCGTGGCGTGTTGTGCGTGGATGCTGTGGAGAATAGCACGAAGCCTCCACACGCGCTATGTCTCTGTGGTAACGCGCTCAACAAGCCACGTGATAAGATGCGCGGAGGCAACTGAGATTCCTCCTCCGCCACCCGGATTGAGGCACTACGCCACCATGTGGACTTAGAGCGCATTGGGAATTGGGCATTCCAAATTGGGGAGAAAAGGAGAGGGGGAAAAAAAAGATTACACAAAACAAACTTTTTTGTTAAATCAAGCTTTCTGTGCACTAGGGATGTAACGGTTCCAAGGTTTCACAATATACCTCGATTTTAAAACGTGACGGTATTGCATGAATATAAAGACCGATTTTTTTCAGAACTTTTCTTAAAACCCAAATCAGTTTAATTAAGACAGTATCGGCAACATTTACACATCATCTTATAAACTTGGCGAGGAAAAAAATACATCTTTAAATTGCACCTTTGTCATGTTAAATTCGACTGTCTCTCAATTTTATAATTTTCTTTATTTATCACACATTATACATTTGCACATATACAGTGAAATTCTTCTTTTTCACATATCCCAGCTAGGCTGGGGTCAGAGTGCAGGGTCAGCCATGATACAGCGCCCCTGGAGCAGATAGGGTCAAGGGCCCAACAGTGGCATCTTGGCGGTGCTGGGGCTTGAACCCCCAACCTTCTGATCAGTAACCCAGAGCCTTAACCGCTGAGCTACCACTGCCCCGCTGAGCTACCAGTTTTAAAGGTGACATGCAAGTGTCGCGAGCACTGCGCATCATGAGTGCATTAGAAGTGCGGCGTGGGCGCATCATGCAGACATGTCCGAGACTGGACCCTTATTTCCGCCAGCAAAGTGGTTGAAGTCTGCTGTCTGGGATTACCTTGAGTATGTTAAAGACCCACGTGGCACCATCAATGTTGATTGTTACCCAGTCTGTAAAGTTTGTCGCAAAAAAGGATCGGCTCAGGCGAGAAACGGCTCAAACCTTAAAGTTGGCATGAAACGGAAGTTGCGACCGACTTACGAATTGTGACATATTTCCGAGTGAAACAGCTTATCGAACAAGGAAAAAATGTGGGGTGGGGATTTGAGTTTATCCATTGGTTGTTGATTGTATTGGGAAAATATGGGCATTGCATAGTGGAACGGAGGCAGATCTGAATGCGAGTTTGCAGTGGACACACACCCCTACCACCATGGTGCTTGATTCAGAGCCGTTATCGGTGAAATAGAGCAACGATCTCAACACATTTATGATCAAACTGACAACATAAACGCACAAGCGCTTTCGAAGAGGCTGTAGAAGTTGAAAAACAAGTGAGTAAAAAGATAACCATATTTTAGCGTTTTGAATCACAATACACTAAATATAAAGGAAAAAAACACTTGTGCTGTGCATCCCAAGATAACTGCATTAAAAAATAGAAATAAACTCCAGAGGCATCCGAAGCATTGTATTCATTAGTGATCACCACAGCAATTCAGGCGTGAAATGTCTCGAACACAACCGCGAATTCGCCATTATTCCTCCTCTTTCGAAATGTAAATTCAAGCCAGCTGACCCGTAACCAAAAAGGTTTGGCTTAAGGAACGATAGTTTTGAAGGAAAATACACCTTGCCATATTCACCAACATGCGACTGATGCTTCGTTCAACTCTACGCGAGGTTGTGGTATTTATAAGAAAGGGGGTGGGGTTTAAGCGGACTAAATGATTGGAGAAGTCCTGCATACGTCACCAGAGAGAAGTCTGTCGTTTCACCGGAAGATCGAGTTATTACATGTTTATTAAAGATTTCGAGGTCAATTTTTGTTTATTTTTTAAAATAAAACGCATGGATGAATCGTTCACAATAAGATCAATAACATGCATTGAGAAAATAGATAGGGTGAATTTTCATTTCATGCTGACTTTAAGCACCTTCTCCGTGAGCACCGTTCCACGGAATTTGCGGAGATGAATGTAAGTGGAAATACAGTATACAGGATAATAAATTATAGCCCCTGTTTCATAAAAACAACAGATTCAGTGTAGTTTATTTTACATGATTTGTAATGACTATGTAGGCTAAGGTTAATTTTACGCACGGATTTACGCACTCATTCAACATTACGATGTGCCAATTGTTTGTTCATTTGCCCTAGTGCAGCACAACAGTAGGCCAATGTGTTTGATATTACTAATAATATGTTTTATTTGTAAAATATAGCACTAAATAGGGTTTACAAAGTGCATGGCTTTTGGTGTGCAGGAAATTGACAGTATTGGACAAAATGCCAATAAACAAACTGAAAATGAATTATAATTAAACTAAATCACAAATGCAACAAATTACTGAATGAAAAGGATATCTCGCTCGAACACATACATTTGTTCTGTGCATTATATAATCAGTGATGCAGTGCTCATGGGATTTTACCGTGACTATTTTCTTGTCACTGTCAGTGGTTTTAATGTGTACTTCTATTTTGTGTAAATGGTGCTTAAGGTTCGTGAATTAAAAAAAAACTGAAAAGAGGAGATATTTGTAGTTTGACTGGTGAGAAAGTTGCAATTATTGTGCATTAC
>NC_059355.1:50262515-50300015 GCF_019703515.2 Myxocyprinus asiaticus
AAGTTTTATTAGCTCTGTTTCAAAATGTATTGAACTGCCTACTGGAGTATGTACAAATGCACATTTTCTGTTTTCAAATATTTTAGTAAATTGTGAGTATAAAAAATTTGTTTGTGTAATATATACTGTATATACGGATGTGTATATATATAATAAAATTTGATGGGCTACAAATAACCCAATTGGGTTAAGTTAACATTTCTTTTGGGTTGAACATTTAACCCAACATGTCAGCTCATACTGAAAAAATGCTGGCTAATTTTACCTTATAAATAGTTATTGTTTTTATTTTTTCTTAACATCGTGCGACCCCCGCGTCCACATGTGTGGACGTTGTATTTTGGTTTTGCTATATGCAATGCATAATTTAAATGAATTAAAATTGACTGAATATTGTTCACAACACTCTACACTGTCATTTAAGTGTTAAACTTCTGGTGCACCGAGTCACGTGACACAACAGCATGACGTCAATTTCCGTGAAGCACTTCTACGAGCGCAGTGCCAACAAAAGTGCCTCTTGTAAGAAACCTCTTTAATTTTTTACACTGAAACCTGTTTGGTTGTAAAGAGCAGAGTCTCTAGTTTCGTTTGATATGCTGCTTTAAAACATCTGTTCATTTTTCGCGCGTCAGCGCGCTGATAAACATGACGTCCACATATGTGGAAATTAGGACCGCATTCCCTCAAAAGTTGAAAAAACATGTTATTTTAATAACGTTCAACATTAACACATCTGTGGGTCAATTCACTTCATTTTAATATAAAGTTTGTTATATTTTATTTTATCACTGTATAATACGGTTCTATTCATCAACATTAATAAATGCATTGTTATATATTTACTGTACATTATCACATTGAGAATTAATGTATTCATGTAAAAGCTGAAAAATGTGTCTTTCAGAGGCTTTATATTGAGTTAGGATAAAAATAAGGTGCATTTCAAACTGTTCTGAGACCAGTGCAGACAGACAGCACACTGGAGGTTAAGTCATTCACTAAATAGGGAGCAAGGGAGCATCCTATAGCTCTCTATGCAGTTAAGTGCATTCACTCCTAAAATCTGATTAAAAGTTCAGTTTCAGGCTGCAGATGATGTTTGGATCACTCAACATGTTTGACAGACATGTGACAATGATAATCAGTACATAGATTCAGAATTTATAATGTATCATTTTATTTTAACATGGTTGGCAGTGATTGGATGATGCTGGACATTACTTTGAATCAGAATTAATTATGCTAATTTCTGACGTAATGTCTGTAATGTCTATAAAACATGAATAATCAACACTCCTGGACACATAATAAACTATTTGATAAAAAAAATCTGACTTTCTATAGTTTGGTGTTATTTAAAATTTCACAACTTAGTCCCGCTGTCCACATATGAGGACATACATTTTTAGGAAAACTATTTGCTCTAGAAATGTATTTATTTATTTATTTATTTTTGCTTGTTTATTAGGTGCACCTAATTACACATCAAAAAGGGAAATGGAAAATGCACACAGCGGTCACACTCGGGTCTCAGGAGATTAAAGCAAAATCTTAACATGCTAGAAATCCACAGTGCTAAAAGTGCCTGAAGTTGAAGAATTGGCTATATACAGATATATGTGCTACTGCCTTTTGTAGAGCATTTCAGATCGGTCACTTATAAGGTTCCATGGCAGTTAGGATGCTACCTTAGAAGGCAGCTGTTTATGTAGGCAGCTCACTAGGTTTTGGAACAGAGCTATTATTTCACCCTCAATGAAAGCAAAACATTTAAACCTACTTTTCTTTTTGTGTGGACAACTAGCCTTTTTGTAATTGCTCTGTAGAACTGTGGTATGACATCACAAAACCTCTTACCACCGATACCGGCGAATGTGCAGAACATCACTGGGTAGAAGAATCCAAAGCCCAAAGTGAAGGCGTATTCATGAACTAATGCGGAAACGGCAAAAACAGACAGTGTGGCCACTGAACGAAACTTCTGACTCGACAGCTAAAAGATTGAGAAGAGAGTTTTGGTCAAACTGTATTAAACACACATTGATGATTGCAAACATGTAGGCGGTCAGATCTCGACTCTGTGGACTCAAGTCATTTCTCACCCTCAGGAAGTCTCGGTAGCCGTAGAAATAAAGCCAGTCGTGCACAACGATGTTCCACGTGCGGTAGTAATTAGCGAAAGAGGTCGAGTTCCACCAATCCTGATCAAACAAACAGACACGAGACACTGTGAGCGGATGAGAATCGTGACAGTCGTGCATTTGTGCGTGAAGAGAGAAAACAGCCCACTTACTTTATAAAACATTCGATCAGCAAACCGCAGCATCTCAGCGAAAGCATTGAGCCAACAGTGAAGAAATGCATAAAAGCCCAACAGTAACATCAGCATTCCTGAGAGATGAGAAAACCACCTTTTAGAGATGAGCAGTGCTGTAACGGATTACATTTAATCTGGATTATGTAATCAGATTACCAAAATCAAGTACTTGTAATTGGATTACATCACATTTTGTAATATGCGTAATCAGATTATAGTTCCATTTGTATGGATTACATGGATCACCAATCAGCCTAAGGCAATAACTAGTGCATAATTCACAAAGTGCTTAAAGGGACAGTTCATCCAAAAATGAAAAATCTCTCATCATTTACTCACCCTCACGCCATCCCAGATGTGTATGACTTTCTTCTTCTGCAGAACACAAATTAACATTTTTATACAAATATTTCAGTTCTGTAGGTCCATACAATGTAAGTGAATGGTGACCAGAACTCTGAAGCTCCAAAAAGCACATAAAGGCAGCATAAAATAATCCATTCGACTCCAGTGGTTTAATCCATGTCTTCAGAAGTGAAATGATAGGTGTGGGTGAGAAATAGATCAATGCTAAGTCCTTTTTTACCATAAATCTTCACTTTCACTTTTGCATTTTTCTTTGTACATATCGCCACCTACTGGTTGGGGCTGGTCAAAGGTAGAGATTTATAGTAAATAAGGACTTATATATTGTAAATATTGATCTGTTTAACCTTTCATATCGCTTCTGAAGACATGGATTAAACCACTGGAGTCACGTGGATTACTTTTATGCTGCCTTTATGTGCTTTGTGGATCTTCAATGTTCTGGTCACCATTCAATTGCATTGTATGGACCTACAGAGCTGAAATATTCTTCTAAAAATCTTCATTTGTGTTCAGCAGAAGAAAGAAAGTCAAACACATCTGGAATGGCGTGAGGGTGAGTAAATGATGAGACTATTTTCATTTTTGTGAATTGTGATGAACTGTCCCTTTAATGCAATCCACAAACACGCAAATTTAATCTCTTAATTAATGCACAGATAAGTGCAAAACTTTTAATGATATAAAATAATGCATTTCAAACAAGCCCTCGTTGATGTGTCCATAATTCTAGTCACGTTTCTGTTGCAAACATACATTTCAGAGGTGCCAGTCACATGCAACTTTGCATCAGGCTGGCACAAAAAGTGCCTAAGGTTAAGGCCACACCTTCTCATGAATAATTATGAGGAGGAACAAATCTCCATCATTTCTTGAGACAATCTCTCATTATTGATTTCAAAGCTGGATAATACGTAAGTCCATATTCCTAATTGCTATTAATACAAGCATGTTCTCATTGTTTTATCTTGAGTAACATTAATTTTTATCACCCTTTAGGCACCTTTATTTTACTTATCAACTGCCAAATAGCAAGTTTACGCTTGATTGTATGTTTACGAATGTTAATTGGTACTTAATGCTTTTAAATTAAAAATGAGATTTTAATCAAAATCCAAAAGTAATCAAATCCCACAAAATGCATGCAAACTGAATTGTGCAGTCAATTACAAGCACAATAACAACTTATTGTGTTCAATAACAATTTGATTCTTTAAGATTATTTTTATTGCCAATGATGCCTTTAATGAAAAATGTATTTTCTGTCTTGTCAATTGTTCTTTGCATTCTATATTGTAATAATTAACACACTGCTTTACTGTCAGGCAATAAGAAGGCATTTTCCAGGAAAGCAAATATTGGATGTAGAGTAAATAAATAATTTAGTTTCCTCAAACATTTTAGTAAATGTTTTCACCCCACATTGGTGTAGTGTGTGTGTGTACCTGGAAAAGCGGCATGGAAGAGTGCCAGTATGAGTGTGCGTGTGCTGAATGGCTGGTTGCTCTTGTTCATAAACACAGGGATGCACAATCGCACCAGGATGAAATACAGATAGAACAAACTTCCCAAGATCTGTAGAAAGAAACAGACAACATACAGTGAGAAGATTTAGTTTTTAAGAGCTGACTGGATTAAATCTCATGAAGAAAATGTCCGGGTCTCATCTCACCCCAAAATCAAAAAGAAATTACATTTTACATAAAGAAAATGAAGCCTATTTTGGACAAAGATGCAAGATTTATTGCATTGTGACATTTTCATTATAATTTAATTCATGCAAAATATACTGTATGTATTCTTGTAATTGTAAAATTTAATTTTAAGTATTGTACTGCTTTTAATTTCATTTATGCTCATTTAAAGCTGAAGTATGTCATTTCTGTGCCACCAAACGTAATTGCAAAAAGAAACTTTTTCAAAACAGCGCCTTTTCAAACCCCAACAGCGCTGCCATTGGTCAAACAAAGAGATAGTCCCGCCCCCAACTCATGCCAGTGGTCGAGTAACGTTGTTGGGGTGGGTCTAAGTGAGTCGTTACCATTTCATACGTTCCAAACTGGGCCCCGCAGAGTAGCGTCACATATATGTGTTTCTGCAACAGCCAGTTACGTTACAAGCTGCCAGATTCAAATCGGCTTTCACGCTGACACAGTCTGCACTGGTCAAGCGTCTGTAATTTATATTTGCTCAAACAGTTACTCACACAGTCACACGGCTCTTATATGCACTGTCAATACATCAAACGCGATCTTCCCATGCATGCAGCCACGTCTACTTATTTGGTGAAGATGCAGTTTTCATCCACAGAAACGTCAACTCAAACAATCTTTTCGGGCACATAATACATTTGTTTACTGAAACAGACAGACAAACTATCACAAAAGCACCATGATAACAGTTTAAAACTCATATACTCACAGTGAAAACATGCTGATCGAGCGTGATTATCCAGTGCACGCAGCTAAGTCTGTTTACATTGGCGCTTGTCACACACACACATATTGGTGCTGCTATCATTATGAGGACTCTCCATAGACATAATGATTTTTATACTGTACAAAGTATAGATTATATCCCTTAACCCTTCCCTTAAACCTAACCTCACAAAAAACTTTCTGCATTTTTATATTTTCAAAAAAACATAGTTTAGTATGTTTTTTAAGCGATTTGAATTGTGGGGACACGTGCAAAAATAACTCACTCCGGGGTCACTTCAGGGGAATTTAGACCCTTCTCATGAAAAGGTTAAAAAAATAAATAAATAAATAAATAAAAGAACAATTTTCATAGCACCACAGAACACAGTGCTTACAGTTTTTGAGAAAATTAACCTTTTAATGGTTTACTTATAGTTGTATCCGCATATTAAGCTTGGAGATAAGAAAGTATTTTAACACTGAAAAAGTTACATCAGCTTTAAATAAAAACAAAAACATGTACGAACATGATTACTATGGTAATAAGAACTTTGGGGGAAAATGTGTTTAATTGTCATTAAACAATAATCTCACAATGCAGAAAAATCGTAATCGTTACTTTTTTTTTAACTAAATATAATTTCTACATTGTTTTGTAGGGGGGTGGGGGTATGACCCAGAAAATGTCTCTCAGAGATTCATTTGACTGTTACGAAACAACCAAATAAACAATTCCACCTTTAGAAAGTTCATGCCAACGTAGTTCCATCTGACATTTGGGTTTCTGAAAGAGAACAAAAAACAGTGAGGATATCGATTACAGTTGAATGATGTTTACCGCGGATACACCTCACGATAGATCAGTGTTGGGCAAAACAGGAAGTACAGATAGCTGGAGAGAGACGGATAATGCAGCTGTTCACCTGGAACAAAAACATTTCGATTACAGGTTTAGTTCAGAACACTGGATCCTGCACTTGTATACAGAAAAAGAAGTTTATTTATAAAGTAAATTTCATATACAATTCTACGTGCTTTATGTAGGCATGATAAATAACAAAGTAAATAATAAAGAAGTTTAAAATCATTTAAGATCATAAAAAAAAAATCAGGGAATCAAAGAAATTAGAAATAAAAGTTTGAATTCAAAATGTTAACGTATAATTGATTTTGACCCCTTTGTTAACCAGTATGTTTTACAAGTAAAGAATATGAGTGTGGTGGTGGGGGCGTGGTTGAGTGCCGGCTTGTGAATAGAGAGCGAGATCAGAAGATGAGAACAGTAAGGATCATCACCTGATGATGAATATCTCTTAACAGCTGTTTATCATTGCAGTGAGAGTGGAGATGGGCTTTAAAAGCGAGCCAGACGCCAGTGAGGAGGGAGAGCTACTCACAGACACACACTGAGAGAGCGTGTGCTGAGTTGGGCTGAAAAGCATATTGTTTGAGTTATTGTGAATATAAATAACCTTTTTAAGTTTAATTTCGCGTCTCCTGCTTCCTCCTTGCACCCTATCCTAAGAACTTTGTTACACTGGTGCCGAAACCTGGGAGTTGAAGGAGGAAGAATGCCGCCATGGAGGCCTCACCTCTGGAGGAAATGTTCAAGACCCTCGTCAGCATCCACCAGTTGCAGCATCAAGCCCTCCACGAGCTGTGCATGGAGCAGGAGCACCGATCATCTCGCTCCTCCAGGCTGAAGCGAAGGATCGGCAGGTGCTTCGTAGCTTGCTACCCCAGGAGAAAGCTGCCGCTGCGACCCCGGACCCTGAAACCTGCCCCGTCCCATGTTCCCCTGGTTGGAGCTTGCTACCCCAGGAGGTGGCTGCTGCTGCGACCCTGGACCCTGCGACTGCCCCGCCCCATGTTCCCCTAGGGCCCCAGGATGATCTTGAGGCTTTCTTGGAGATTTTTGAGTGGACAGCATGGGCATGCAGTTGGCCAAGCAGCCAGTGGGTGGTCTGCTTGTTACCGCTGTTGTCCGGGGAGGCCCAACTCGCAGCACAGCAGTTGCCAGCGGAAAATCTCCTAGTGGATGCTGATCTGAAGAAAGACATTCTGCAACATGTCGGCCGGACACCAGAACAACAGCGCCAACACTTTTGCTTGTTGATCCTGGGCGAGCACAGACGGCCGTTCGCCCAACAGCTCCGGGACACCTGCTAGTGGTGGTTGCTGGCTGAGCAATGCAACGTCGGGCTGTGATCGACCTGGTGGTGCTGGAGCAGTTTGTTGCTCGGCTTCCGAGAGGGACGGTGGAGTGGGTCCAGTGCCACCGCCCGGCATCGCTCCAAATGGCCATCCAGCTGGCAGAGGACCATATGGTGCCGTATTCGGGAGCCGGTGAGCCCCAAGATCCTTTGCTTCCTTCTCCCTCTCCTGTCTCTCCTCACTCTCTCTCCTCCTCTTCCTCTCATCCTTTTCCTCCTTCCCGGAAGTGGGGAGTAACCCCTCCCAAACTATCTCCCCGGCTCCGGGGTCTGCACTACCCACTGGTTTCCCCTGCCCCTCTCCACTCTCTCTCCCAGGTTGGTAGACCCGCTGCCACCGGCACAGGCATGGAGACTGGGCCAGTCTGTTGGAGCTGCGGGGAGCCCGGGCATTTCTGGGACCAATGCCTGGTGATGGAGGTGGGGACATTGGTTCGGGTCCCCAACGTGCCACAGTCTTACGTACCAGAGCTGGGATGTACCGCATACCCGTTAGTATTAAGGGGGTACATACCAGGCCTTGGTGGATTCGGGTTGCAGCCAAACCTCCATACATCAATGCCTGGTTTAAGATGATAACTAGCTTTGGATGCTAGTCACAAGGTGAAGGTAAGGCGTGTGCATGGGGATATCCATGATTATCCTGTAGTGACTGTGACAATTCAATTCCGGGGACAAAAGCATAGTGTCGAGGTGGCGGTTAGTTCCCGCCTCCCCCATCCGCTAATCATGGGCACGAATTGGACAGCGTTTTCCACTTTATTAAGGGAAATTTGTGCGGATGGGTCCTGTAACAGAGCATCTCAGTGTGGGATTTGTGATGCACTGGCTGGGGAGGCAGAGCCGGGGCCGTCTACATCAGCTCCACGTCAGGATGACGTAAGGGAGGGGGAAGTCTCGGCATCCCCAGCCCTTAGAGGATTCCCCGCTGGGGTTTCCCTCTGGAGCAGATGCAAGACGAGACCTTAGGCATGCCTTTGACCAAGTGAGAATGATTGATGGTCACCGTCTTCAGCCAGACATTGCAAATGCGTATCCGTACTTTTCTATTATAAATGACTGGCTGTATAAGTGATGCAGGATGCTCAGACAAAGGAAGATACAACCCAGTTATTGATACCGAAGAACCATCTGGAAATATTATTCCAGACGGCTCATTATAATCTCGATGGCGGGGAAAAGACACTGAACCGTCTAATCGCCTCACTATGCGGAGGCATTTGCGGGGATGTTCTTAGATGGAGTGCGGCATGCCGTGAATGTCAGCTGGTAAATCCACCGGCCACCTCAATAGCACCATTGCACCCGCTTTCTTTGATTGAGGTCCCCTTCGAAAGAATTGGTATGGACCTCGTTGGGCCATTAGAGCAGACGGCACGTGGGCATCGCTTTGTGTTGGTTCTGGTGGACTACACAACGTGATATCCAGAAGCAGTGCCTTTGCACAACATCTCAGCACATAGTGTTGTGGAGGCACTCTTCAGAATTATCTCCCAAGTGGGGATTCTGAAAGAAATCCTCACTGATCAAGGCACTAATTTTATGTCATGTACAATGCGGGAGCTATACGAATTATTGGGTATTAAATCGATTCGGACAAGCGTGTACCACCCACAAATGGACAGCTTTGTCATACGGTTTAATAAAACCCTGAAAAACATGATTTGTAAGTTCGTGCAGGAAGATGCTCAGAGTTGGGATAAGTGGCTTGAACCTCTGTTATTCGCAGTTCAAGAGGTCCTGCAAGCCTCCATGGGGTTCTCCCTATTTTAATTATTGTATGGGTGTAAGCCTTGCGGTGTCTTAGATATCGTGAAGGAAAATTGGGAGGAGGGATCTTCAAACAGCAAAAACGAAATTCAGTATGTTCTTGACCTGAGAGCAAAACTCCACACATTGGGGCAACTATCACAGGAGAATTTGCTACAGGCTCAAGAATGTCAGTCCCAGCTGTATAACAGCGGAGCTCGGCTACGGGAATTTACACAGGGAGATAAAGTCCTTGCGGTCACACGGCATGTTGGGGAAGTCGATTATGAGGTTAAACGAACGGATAGGAGCGGGGTCCCCGTGGTTTTGGCGATGGTGGTACCGGAGAGGGAGGAGCCGGAGGTGAACTTAAAAGCTGATCACGGCACCCCAGTCACTTGTGGAGACCACCTCTCACCGTCGCAAGTCACGGACGTGGCCTGGTTGCAAAGAGAATTCTCGGACATGTTCTCGCCCCTTCCTGGTCATACGAACCTCATAAAACACCATATCAAAACAACCCCAGTTGTACGCAGTCATCCCTACTGATTACCCGAGCATAAAAAAAAGTGGTTCAAGAAGAATTTAAGGCCATGCTCGATATGGGAGTAATAGAAGAATTCCACAGTGATTGGGCCAGCTCAGTGGTGCTGGTTCCAAAGAGCGATTGCTCAGTCTGGTTCTGTGTGGATTATAGGAAGGTCAATGCGGTGTCTAAAGACCCGGTCCAGTGGTTGAAGCTGTGCCAGCAGGCTTTTATGCAGGTGAAAGCTGTGCTTTGTGGTGGGCCGTTGTTACATGCTCCTGATTTTTATCTCCCTTTTTTTTGTACAGACCGACGCGTCAGACAAGGGGTTGGGAGCCGTGTTGTCCCAGGTGGTGGAGGGGGAGGAGTTCCCGGTGCTGTATATCAGCCAGAAGCTTTCAGTGAGAGAGACGAGGTACAGCACCGTTGAGAAGGAGTATCTGGCCAACAAGTGGGCGGTCCTCACCCTTTGGTACTACCTCCTGGGACAGGCTTTCACCCTCTGTTTGGACCACTCTGGTGGTTCCATCGCATGAAGGATCACCCATTGGTATCTGGCTCTTCAGCCTTTTAAGTTCGAGGTGGTCTACAGACTGGGGGCGCAGATGGCTGTTGCATACTTTCCAGAAATGGAGGGGGGGGGAGAGTACTGGGTAGTCCAGATGGTTCTCTGGCCTGATTCGGGCAATGGGGTATGTGGTGGTGGGAGTGTGGTTGAGTGCCGGCTTGTGAATAGAGAGCGAGATCAGGAGATGAGAATGGTAAGGATCGTTACCTGACAATGACTGTCTCTAACAGCTGTTTGTCATTACAGTGAGAGTGGAGATGGGCTTTAAAAGTGAGCCGGATGCCAGTAAGAAAGAGTGTGTGCTGAGTTGCGCTGAAAAGCTAATTGTTTGAGTTATTGTGAAAATACTAAAACTTTGTTACAATGAGTCATGATTGTACAATTTTACCATTCAGTGGTGTGTTATTGAGAACGGCGGGAATCGTTTCACGGATAAATGAGTAGCTCTTCATCACAAATCTGATCTGTGGATTGAAAGCAGGATTTGGCAGATTTGGAACAGCGTTTAAAAGAACCAGAACACACCCTTAAAATCCCACATTACACATCTCTCTGGAATACTTGATTGTGATTGGTCAATGGTGGTATTCTGTGGCATTCCTGTATAATGATGCCTATTGATTTCCTTCATAGCTGTGTTTGCTTTATGTCTCTCGTATCACTCAAAATTCTCTCTACTTGCATAATAAAATAATTTGCACTTAATATTTCATGTCCATTTATATTTATTTAAGTAGCCGTGCAATATACAATATTATGTACAGTTAGCCGGTCATTATCGCAAATGATTAACCTGCTAATCGCTATAAAAATGTTCCCAATGTTTTTCCCCTTTGCTAGTTCCCTGATCACATGAAAAAAAGGACAGTGTTGACATTTTTACAAAATGACATTACGCGGTTTATTGCATGTATGGCAGCAGTTCGGTGGTGAAATGTCCACTGTGTGGCGCTCAAAGGGAGTGAAATATTTTCCCAAACAGATGAGCTTTTTAAGGTTAATGCTTTATCGAGTTTTAAATCAATAAAAGCGACCTCCCAACCCTAAACCTTAAACCTAAACCTAACCGATAGTGTCAGAAAAAGCACATGTGAAATGAAAAACGCAATTGCGTCATTTTTTGGTGTTTTTATGACACTTCTGGACTCGTACCCCGCTCCTTTACATCACAAGTGCAATGCTCTCTCAGTCGAGCTAACGCACAATTTAATCACACTCAAACAAGCTTGTAAATGTAGTTGATTATGTGATGCAAATGTTAAAATGAGTCATGCGCTATAGTAAAAGTGTTTAGATGTCATTAGAAAACATTGTGTGAGGAACAGAGCGAAAACGAATTGTTTATGAATTGATCATCTGTCGTGAAATTGAATAAAAGTCATTGTTGTGTAGCGCCTCTAGCGATCATTTCATAAGGAAACGTGACAGCGATACGTACAACGAACCATGTAAAAATCCATTTGCAAAAATGTATGTATATTAACGTGATTCTGTGAGACCACGAAGGACTTTTTAGACACAACTAATGATTCAAAATGACTTCTGACCTCCCAGATTTCAGTACAGCTGTGTTTTACTGTTTTGTATTATGACATGCAGCCAATGGTGACCTATTCATTTTGGCAAACGAGGGTAGACTTTACACCCTGAACCCCAAATGCACCCCTGGCACAAACTGCTGGGCATTACTGTGCCTGTGGCACAATGTTATAATGACGCAATTAGTTATTAATTAATTTATCTAGTCAAAATGAAATCAAAATTGATCCTATTCTTAATGCACGTTCCTTGTTTTATTGTGCTCAATTTATCAGTACTTAAGTATCATTCTAAATGTAATAACTTTTCAGCCAACCATTTTTTATGATGAAAATCAAGTCCTGCCTGACATTTTTCTCAATTAAAGGAATATTCTGGGTTCAATACAAGTTAAGCTCAAACGACAGCATTTGTGGCATAATGTTGATGACCACGAAAATAAATTCCAATTTGTCCCGCTGTTTCTTTAAAAAGCTGTCGATTAAGCTTAACTTGTATTGAACCCGGAATATTCCTTTAACATCCTGTTTCATACAAATACATCACGTTACAAAATAAAATGCCGTTGCGAAACCATTTAATATCTACTTATCACAGTAATGGTCAACTGATATGGGTTTTTCAAAAATCAGCCGATTAATTGGTCTGGCTGATGTATTGGTCTATTACTAAACAGCAACCATTTCTAAACTTTAAAACTAAAACACATGGGCCTGTACGCTGTGTTAGTATATACTATGGTGATCGTATATTAACATTACCTGTTCTAATATGATGATGAATCGTGATGCAGGGGGTAGCTGGAAGTGCAGAACTACATACACTGGAAATATTCCCAGCATGCTCAGCTGTGCGGCACACAGCATTAGTGCAGACACCACTGATACAGATGCCCTCCAGCGCACGCTGTGGTACAGTCCACCCCAAACACTCACAACATGGTACGGCCCGAGCAGCGTGTAAATGAACATCAGGAGCCATGCCCATATGACCGTACTCAACTGACCGAATGCGTAAACAAACAAATCAAAGTCCAGAACCAGCCTGAAATATACAAACATTTATACGGTTACATTCATGTTAGTTTAATGTACAGTAGCCACAAAAGTATTTGTTTGCTCAAGTCACACTTAAGCATTGTTGCATTAGATAAGATAATCTGACATGTTTTGCTTGAAAAGTGTGCTTATGGAGGGTCTGGCTAGCTCAGCGAGTAAAGACGCTGACTACCACACCTGGAATCGCAAGTTCAAATCCAGGGTGAGCTGAGTGACTCCAGTCAGGCTTTCTAAGCAACCAAATTGGCCCGGTTGCTAGGGTGGGTAGAGTCACATGGGGTAACCTCCTCGTGGTCACTATAATGTGGTTCTCACTCTCGGTGGGGTGCGTGGTGAGTTGTGTGTGGATGCCGCGGAGAATAGCGTGAAGCCTCCACACGCGCTACGTCTCCACGGTAATGCGCTCAACAAGCAACGTGATAAGATGCGCGGATTGACGGTCTCAGACGCGGAGGCAACTGAGATTCATCTTCCGCCACCCGGATTGAGGCGAGTTACTACGCCACCACGAGGACTTAGAGCGCATTGGGAATTGGGCATGCCAAATTGGGGAGAAAAGAAAAGTGTGCTTATGTTCACAGTGTCACACACCTGCCCTGGTCGACGTAGTCCACTGCTAAAGTGCTCATGACGAACAGGAAGAGAGCCGCAATGAACATGTGATAGATCGTCCGGATGTGACTGATCTCAAACAGCTCACTAGAGAGAGGAAGGGAGAGTTAAAGAGGTTCTCTGCCTTTAAAGTCAAAATGAAATCAAAATTGACCCCATTTACTTTCTTTTCATATACTTTATTTCAATAAACCAAACACACACATGATCGATACAATTGTTATCATAAATACCACATTCCTCACCATCCCCAATAACCTAATATGGAAGTATATTAATGACAAATGTCTGAAACAAAAAAGCACGCTGTATTTCACTAACTGAAAATTAAAGGCATTGCATCAACAGCACTTGCAATTTTTTGCGGGCTGCATTTTGGCACGGTTGTATATTTAAGCTGTGACTATTTCAACTGAAAACATTTCACGTAAAATTTCATCTTTAATTATTTGACTGGATAATACATCCATATCCCCAACAAAGCAACACTTTAAACATCCATTTTAATATCTTTGTGTAATATTTTACGAAGCTGTTTCTAAATCAAAGTCTATCCCCAAATCATCTGTATTTCAGGCACTTTGAAGACATTAGAATTATTTACTCTCTTAGTACATGTTTCTGGTATTACTGTGCACTATAACAGTGATTATAATAATACCTAAGATCCTGTTTCACACAGAAATACATCACTTAGTGTGAAGAGTTTGTTCATATAAGCATGAACAATAGTAACAATGATGCATAGATCAGAGGTATTATTACACGTCTCTTTGAAATACTTGACTCTGATTGGTCAATTTCGAAATCTAGCGGTCTGATATTTCTGAACAACCGCACTTTCCGCACATCCAGGGATAAAGTGATATCAGAGCGGTCATCCGGGTATTCTCGTGTCACTTTGTGATCTCTACAAGCAAGCAAATAAGATCAATCTCAAATCAATGTTTCACGTCCATTTATTTTGTAATAAGCTGGATAATGAGTCAGACGGTCATTTTCGCAAAACAAAAAACATGTACAAAACTGCAACGCAAACCGGAGGTGGAATTCAGCTGTTTCTGGAGACTCTGTGGTCTCTTTCTTTTCACAGAGTAATTCAAATTTAAGGCAAATTACTATTGCAATCCATTTATTTACAATTTTGATAGGTAGCTGTGTAATAAGCAGGATAATGAGCAATCGGCTGGTCATTATCACTTCGAATCAACATCATGATCATGCTATCTGGGTTTATTTTAGATTAACGACCTGTATATTAACTATACATTATCCCTTACTTATTGCACACCATTAATAATACCTACTCAAGTAGGGACCATCTGGCCACAAACACCTTCCCCTGCTCCAGTTTGTGTCTGAAAATCAAAACATATAAGGTAGATCAATGAACAGACCTTAAGCTTTACATGAAGACAAATTTTATTCTATAGGATGTGACATCACAGAATCTCTCACCTGTTGCTGCAGTGTCTTTTCTCATCAGTGTGAGTTTGGGTGTTTTGGGAGAAAGACTGTAATGAGTCTGATAAGCTCTCGATCCAGCACCTCGTTCAGATGGTTTTTAACATGTCTGATCACCTCAGCTTTGATTCTCTGGTTTAGAAACAAACGTAGAGAGTGTCAACACTCAAATAATCTGGATAAAATTACAACATTCGTTTACTCATTCATCTCAGGAAAGAGGTGTTGGTTGAAACAGCTGATGCATTTGTTTTACCTTCATGTCTTCTCTTCTCTGTGTCATGTCCCTCATATTAGTGAAATTATCATCTTTACACAGACAGACACATGCACAAAGCAAACATCTACACAATTAAAATAGTGAACTGTTTTTAAACTTTGGTTTATGCAGTAATTATGATATATAGTGGAAACTCACGGCCATTCTCTGATGGAGGCTGATTGTCACCGGATGTTCGTGCACTTGTGCGATGCACCACACTGTTGCTTGTGTCATATGTTGCCATGATGTTTCTGAGGGGTTTAAGTTGATCAGAAGCTGGTTAATATGTCTTAAGCAAAGAAGAGAGTTTTATATTCTGAGGCATGACGAATGATAATCAGTATTGCCTAAAATAGGATTAAGATATACCTGAAGCCAGAGAATAATAGATTCAGATGCTCACGGTTTAACAGACAGAATATGGTACGCTCAGCAAAAAATCTTCTTTGAATTTCACTTTTCTGGTCATTTATTAATGTTATAGATATATTGCATACGTATACTGTATATAGATTCTAATACGTACTAGGACTCTATATTTTGAAACCCTGCTCAAATGTGTTGACCTGAGGTTACCTGTGATATATCCCCGCGGTCAGTAAAACGAACGTTACACAAGAGCAACAGTGATAATGTTTGAGTGAGGAGGGGGGCGTTCACGTCACACAACACACATATATGAAGACACACAGATAGCATCATGACCGACAGTAACCTCAGTGTTTTACTGAACTTTGTGTTTACCGCATACATCTCAGATACTTTATCTTTAAAGATAAGGCATATCTCAGAACTGACCTGCAGAATGCATACAGTGTCTCACATGAGATACATCTGATGTGAGTTACTTTCATATCACATGAATTGGCATACAAATCCAGACTTCAAATACACTACTGACATTGTAATGGATTATAAATATTAAGATGGAGACGATATTATTTAATTATTAATTTTATCGCCTTTTCTCCCAATTTGGAATGCCCAATTCCCACTACTTAGTAGGTCCTCGTGGTGGCGCAGTTACTCTCCTCAATCCGGGTGGCGGAGGACACGTCTCAGTTGCCTCCGCTTCTGAGACCGTCAATCCGTGCATCTTATCACGTGACTCGTTGTGCATGACACCGCGGAGACTCACAGCATGTGGAGGCTCATGCTACTCTCCACGATCCACACACAACTTACCACACGCCCCATTGAGAGCGAGAACCACTAATCGCGACCACGAGGAGGTTACCCCATGTGACTCTACCCTCCCTAGCAACCGGGCCAATTTGGTTGCTTAGGAGACCTGGCAAGAGGGAGACAATATTAAGAGTTTATCAATTCAAAAAAAGCCCTTTTAAATTAATCAAAGCGCTCTTATTTAGATGTTTGTCTATTTTTTTTTTCAACCCAAATTCAAAAGAAAAAAAATACTTTATTTATTTATTTTATTTTTGCATCAGACAGAAAAGGAATAATATTTTATGACCATTAAGGTTTTCTTTTTTTCTTTTTTTTTTTTTTGGTGTTCTAACATTATTTTCATGACAATTAAGAACATTTTCCTCAGATTCTCATTACTGTAAATGTCTGGATGTTTAACTTTTGAATTGTTAGTTGTTGTTTTGTTATACTCAATTCTCTTTCAATTCAAATTACTGTCATTAATTTTTTAAGCATTTCCTTTTCTTAAATGTAGTACAATACAACCATGATAATCATATATACAGTACACTTTAAAAAACATATCTGAACCTTTTTTTTTTTAAGATTTACGCATTTCAGCTTCATAGCAAAATTCCATCAAATTTATTGATGTGTAATGTTTATTCAAAATTAAATGAATAAACCTTAAATATTTAGTTTTTTATAATTTTTTATTAAAGATTACTCAATTTAATTTAATGGAATTTTGTTATGACATTTAAATGCGCAAATCTTTAAAAAAAAAACAAACAAAAAAAACAATTCGCACCCACACACACACTCACACAGACATATATATGTCTGTGTGTGTGTGTGTGTGTGTGTGTGTGTACAGTATATGCTATATATATATATATATATATATATATATATATATATATATGTATATAATTGTTGTTTTCACAATGTAACAATGATCATGAGATACTAAATGGTTGAGACATATGATAATATACAGGTGCATCTCAATAAATTAGAATGTCGTGGAAAAGTTCATTTATTTCAGTAATTCAACTCAAATTGTGAAACTCGTGTATTAAATAAATTCAATGCACACAGACTGAAGTAGTTTAAGTCTTTGGTTCTTTTAATTGTGATGATTTTGGCTCACATTTAACAAAAACCCACCAATTCACTATCTCAAAAAATTAGCATACATCATAAGACCAATAAAAAAAAAACATTTTTAGTGAATTGTTGGCCTTCTGGAAAGTATGTTCATTTACTGTATATGTACTCAATACTTGGTAGGGGCTCCTTTTGCTTTAATTACTGCCTCAATTCGGCGTGGCATGGAGGTGATCAGTTTGTGGCACTGCTGAGGTGGTATGGAAGCCCAGGTTTCTTTGACAGTGGCCTTCAGCTCATCTGCATTTTTTGGTCTCTTGTTTCTCATTTTCCTCTTGACAATACCCCATAGATTCTCTATGGGGTTCAGGTCTGGTGAGTTTGCTGGCCAGTCAAGCACACCAACACCATGGTCATTTAACCAACTTTTGGTGCTTTTGGCAGTGTGGGCAGGTGCCAAATCCTGCTGGAAAATGAAATCAGCATCTTTAAAAAGCTGGTCAGCAGAAGGAAGCATGAAGTGCTCCAAAATGTCTTGGTAAACGGGTGCAGTGACTTTGGTTTTCAAAAAACACAATGGACCAACACCAGCAGATGACATTGCACCCCAAATCATCACAGACTGTGGACACTTAACACTGGACTTCAAGCAACTTGGGCTATGAGCTTCTCCACCCTTCCTCCAGACTCTAGGACCTTGGTTTCCAAATGAAATACAAAACTTGCTCTCATCTGAAAAGAGGACTTTGGACCACTGGGCAACAGTCCAGTTCTTCTCCTTAGCCCAGGTAAGACGCCTTTGACGTTGTCTGTGGTTCAGGAGTGGCTTAACAAGAGGAATACGACAACTGTAGCCAAATTCCTTGACACGTCTGTGTGTGGTGGCTCTTGATGCCTTGACCCCAGCCTCAGTCCATTCCTTGTGAAGTTCACCCAAATTCTTGAATCGATTTTGCTTGACAATCATAAGGCTGCGGTTCTCTCGGTTGGTTGTGCATCTTTTTCTTCCACACTTTTTCCTTCCACTCAACTTTCTGTTAACATGCTTGGATACAGCACTCTGTGAACAGCCAGCTTCTTTGGCAATGAATGTTTGTGGCTTACCCTCCTTGTGAAGGGTGTCAATGATTGTCTTCTGGACAACTGTCAGATCAGCAGTCTTCCCCATGATTGTGTAGCCTAGTGAACCAAACTGAGAGACCATTTTGAAGGCTCAGGAAACCTTTGCAGGTGTTTTGAGTTGATTAGCTGATTGGCATGTCACCATATTCTAATTTTTTGAGATAGTGAATTGGTCGGTTTTTGTTAAATGTGAGCCAAAATCATCACAATTAAAAGAACCAAAGACTTAAACTACTTCAGTCTGTGTGCACTGAATTTATTTAATACACGAGTTTCACAATTTGAGTTGAATTACTGAAATAAATGAACTTTTCCACGACATTCTAATTTATTGAGATGCACCTGTATGTGTCAAAAATTTATTCGTTATGAAAATAATGTCAACATAAAAATATATATACAGTATATAAAATAAATGTACCAATAGACTTCATTTGCTTTACGCGGAGTATAAATCCTACGGGGGGGTTATTGGGGGTGAAATGTTATTTGGATGGGTTATCAAGTCAAGTAATTTTTATTTGTGTAACACTTTTCTCAGTACACATAATTTCAAAGCAGCTTTGCAGAATGTCATGTCTTAATGTCTTAAAACCTTGAAAGGAACCAGACTTATGCATGACACGCTTCAAACCCTGATTATAATCATCAAATATAAATGAACATGATCTAGAAAATACAGAACGATGATTTGATAGTGTCTCAGACTCTTAAACAAACATCAACTCACCATCTCATGTTCCTCTTGATAACTGAGCTTCAGTCTCCTCTCGACGTTGTGTTTGTCCCAAACTCCTGGTGACTCTGACTGATGTGTCTCTATATGTGTGTGATATTTGTTCTGTGACCATAGTGGCCATCAAGAGTACTGTAGATTTGCCCCAGTATCCTGTTAAAAACTATCATCGATCGGTTTAGTCCCTGAATTCTGCCCTACAACAGTTGCATGACTGCATTCTGTTGTATATCAGTAAAATAATTGTTTTACATAAATAAATGACATTTGTGAATTTATTCAGCAGAAAGAAACAACATTTTCAGATTAAAATGATTTTATTTGGTTGTAGGCCAGATGCCCCTGTTGACTTGTTTGAACGTTGACCCATTAGACAACATAAATGGTCCTTTATCTCTCTAAAAGTGTGTGAAAAGATTATGTTATTAATTTGTTTTACTCCTATACAGTGGAACCAGAAAGTAATAAAAGACATTGACTTTGTACATCCACTAAAAATCACCGCCAAGAAAAGTGCAGCAAGTTCTGAGAAAAGCTACAGCAGAATTTGAATTGCACTTTTATATTTTGTTATCTAATGCAATGATATTCACATATATTTTTGTGACCACTGTACCTCCATTTATTCTTTAAGAATTAAGAAACTTCCGAGTCACAGTATGAACTGGATTCTCTTTATTGAAACTTGGTTTAAGTTCTTCTGCTAGAAAGCATATTGTCCATCATGCACTACAAAACCAAAACACAACAAAGTGCAACAAAAAGACATTTAAATACTAAAACACATCCTCATGCCCATCAGGGTACACTGTAAAAAGTAAAGGTTCCCTTGAGAATCCTTTAGATTTTGCAGTGCATGTATTAGCATGTAGATCTTAATCGTGCATGTGCCATTCTGGCATTTAACAATGTATTTGCAAAGGTTATTATTTGCATGAATACACATACCCTTTATTTATTATTTATTCTATTAAATCAAACAAGAAACAGCATAAAATCATATGCAACTGTGCACTGCAAAATACCACTTTCTTACTGAGTATTTTGTCTTCTAGTAATAATACCTAAACATCATTAAGAGAAGAGAAAATGACTTGAGAAGTAGAATGGCATGGCATATATAAGTCTTGCTTTCAAAGAAATCTCACAACATTTGGTGGGATTTATGCTCATAACAAGAAACAACTATTTGCCAATGAGTTAAGAAAAATAAACATGTTTACCCTTTGAATCAAGTTTTTTCTCATACCCCATTGGCAAATAGAAGTTTGTGTTACAAGCATAAATGTTAGATTTATCTAAAAACAAGACAAATCATTCCATCCCGGCTCCTTTTGCTTCTCAAGTAAATTTATCTTGTTTGAAGAATGCTTAGATATTTTTTACTGAAAACTAGATTTTTTTGCAGTGATTTTTCATTAGAGAATTGATGGTAGGATGTTACAATGGCTAGAAATCTGCCCTCATGGGAAGTTTAAAATGAGATGTTTTAGGATGTGAAAAACACACTTTATATTGCCTATAATACACATCATAATGCTTTATATCTTTTCAAGTGTAACGACGGTTATGTATATCACCTAACATACCCCTTTCTTAGTTAACATTTTTAAGAGTAATGCATTACATAGCATTTTACACTTTGACGCATACTGTATACACTAGCAGCCAAAAGTTTGGAATAATGTACAGATTTTGCTCTTATGGAAAGTAATTGGTACTTTTATTCACCAAAGTGGCATTCAGCTGATCACAATGTATAGTCAGGACTTTAATAAAGTGAAGAATTACTATTACAATTTGAAAGAAAATCTTCTTAAACTACTTCAAAGAGTTCTCATGAAAAAATCCTCCACATGCAGCAATGACGGCTTTGCAGATCCTTGACATTCTAGCTGTCAGTTTGTCCAGATACTCAGGTGACATTTCACCCCACACTTCCTGTAGCACTTGCCATAGATGTGTCTGTCTTGTTGGACACTTCTCATGCACCTTACAGTCTATCTGATCCCACAAAAGCTCAATGGGGTTAAGATCCAGAACACTCTTTTCCAATTATCTGTTGTTCAATGTCTGTGTTTCTTTACCCACTCGAACCTTTTCTTTTTGTGTTTCTGTTTCAAAAGTGTCTTTTTCTTTGCAATTGTTCCCATAAGGCCTGCACCCCTGAGTCTTCTCTTTACTGTTGTACATGAAACTGGTGTTGAGCGGGTAGAATTCAATGAAGCTGTCAGCTGAGGACATGTGAGGTGTCTATTTCTCAAACTAGAGACTCTGATGTACTTATCCTCTTGTTTAGCTGTACATCTGGTCTTCCACATCTCTTTCTGTCCTTGTTAGAGCCAGTTGTCCTTTGTCTTTGAAGACTGTAGTGTACACCTTTGTATGAAATCTTCAGTTTTTTTTTTTTTTTGGCAGTTTCAAGCATTGTATAGACTTCATTCCTCAAAACAATGATTGATTGACGAGTTTCTAGAGAATGCTGTTTCTTTTTTGCCATTTTTGACCTAATATTGACCTTAAGACATGCCAGTCTATTGCATACTGTGGCAACTCAAAAACAAACACAAAGACAATGTTAAACTTCATTTAATGAACCAAATATCTTTCAGCTGTGTTTGATATAATGGCAAGTGATTTTCTAGTATCAAATGATCAATTTAGCATGATTACTCAAGGATAAGGTGTTGGAGTGATGGCTGCTGTCTAGATTTGATCAAAAATGACTTTTTTCAAATAGTGATGGTGTTGTTTTTTACATCAGTAATGTTCTGACTATACTTTGTGATCAGTTGAATGCCACTTTGGTGAATTAAAGTACCAATTTCCTTCCGAAACAGCAAAATCTGTACATTATTCCAAACTTTTGGCCGCCACTGTATACACATGAAATAACACATGAAGCGTGTGTTTTAATGCATTACGCATTATATTGTATTATGACAGCAGATCACTGTCTATTATATTCTCCACTCTATCAGATTCTACGGTGTATTATAAAGTGCATTATAGTACATTATGAATACCTTCAGCACCAGTGTTTCCAAAAAAACAATTTTTCTTACCATCTGACTGGTTCCTCTCATCCAAACTGACAGATCAGGGTGTGTAAAGAAATCAAAGGTCAGACCATAAACACACACACACAGATTTTCAGAGAATGTGTGTGTGAATGTGTTTTCTCAAACTCAAACTTGCTTTTGATGTGTTTAAAATAAATCCAGTCTACTTGGAATGGACTTTTATCCTCTTTTCCCATCTATTTTTTTAATACATATTTAATCTCTTTACCACTGAATTAATTCATTCAACTTCTCACACTTTGAGTAATTTTTAATTTTATAATATTATATTGCTCTACCTTCTCTATAGAGAGTGTGTTATTATTCGTTTAAATAATAAAATATGATTACATTATACAACAGTACCGCTACAGAGATAAATAATGCATACAAATCTGCGCACACCAAACACACTGACCAGCATGACGCTACGCTCTCATTTAAATATGAGTATAAAAATAGTTACAACTACATAAAAATAGCTAGAGAATTTCATCATGACAATCTTTGCGATCACAAGATGTTGACAATCACTAACATCACAAAATGGTTTGTTTTCATCGGATTAAGTGCGTCAAATCTCATATGAACTTCCATTTCTGCTCATTATGCCACTGCAATACAATCTCTTAATATGAGGGAAATGAGTCCATCACTGATATACATCATACTGCAGTGTGCACAAAGCATTTAAATCTGGAAATAAAAGTTTCTGGACTTTAAAAAATGTAAATGTTTACCCGAGCCTTAAAAGCTCCTGTCTTATTCACTTTTCATAGTAACTGTGTCTGCAGGCAGCATGTAAATATACAGATTAGAAATCAGTATGGAAGTATGAACCACCTGCAGAAAAACATAAAAAATAAAATAAAAGACAGTTAATATCCTGCGTCGCTGTGGGCATGAGACAAGAATACCTTAAAAAACTAAATGTAAACTTAATTCTGTTTGTTTCACTAACAAAAAGGTACTTTTTAGACATGGTATTAATCATGGTAATATTCTTTGAAGTGCCTTAAAGTAACATGCAAATACCATGGTACATGAATAAAGAAATCATTCAATAAGAGTCACAGTGTTACACGTTTAGGGGAAAGTATGGAGCTAAAACACTGACTAAAGTGTTTGAATCTGAAATGTTAATTTGAATACTAGACGTTACATTTTGCGGCATATTTTACAAATAAAAGTATTTTTAAACAGAAGTTTTTATTTTTTTTTATTTTTAGAGGTAGAATTAGCTGTAACAATTAAGATGATAGAATTACAGGTTTAACATTTTTAGATCAAGAAGAAACTCTCTCACATTTACATTTCAGAAATTCTGATCGTAAACAAACTAGGCAAAAGGTGGGTTATTAATCTGAATTTTACAGCTAATTCCACCCCCAAAAAAATCAGCTTTTCAAAAATACAAGTTTATAAAATACATTGCAAAAATCTTGACTCTAGTGTCTAGCATTCAAATACTTAAGTCAGTGTTCTAGCTCCATAGAAAGGAGAATGATTTACTTATAGTTGACTGCATATTGAACTGGGATAAATTACAAATATTTCAATAAAAAAAAATGACACAGATCAGTTATAAAATAACATGTTAAAAAGATGATTTAACATTAAAGGGATAGTTCACCCAAAAATTAAAAATCTCTCATCATGTACTCACCCTCATTCCAGATGTGTTTGACTTTCTTTCTTCTGCAGAACACAAATGTTTTAGAAGAATATCTCAGCTCTGTAGGTCCATACAATGCAAGTGAATGGGTGCCAAATTTTTAAAGCTCCAAATAGCACATAAAGGCAGCATAAAAGTAATCCATATGACTCCAGTGGTTTAATCCATGTCTTCTGAAGAGATATGATAGGTGTGGGTGAGAAACAGATCAATATTTAAGTCCTTTTTTACTATAAATCTCCACTTTTGACCAGCCCGACCAGTAGGTGGTGATATGCATGCAGAATGTGAATTGCCAAAAAAACTAAAGAAGAAGTATGTGAAAGTGGAGACTTATTGATCTGTTTCTCACCCACACCTATCATATCACTTCTGAAGACATGGATTAAACCACTGGAGTCATATGGATTATTTTATGCTGCCTTTGTGTGCTTTCTGGAGCTTAAGAGTTCTGGTCACCATTCACTTGCATCGTATGGACCTACAGAGCTTAAATATTCTTCTAAAAATCTTCATTTGTGTTCAGCAGAAGAAAGAATGTCATGAGGGTGAGTAAACCTTCCTTATTGAGTGAACTATGCCTTTAAGACCTTTTATTTAAGTAGATTTAACTGATTCCAAATAATTTTCTCTGGATTTTCCTAGTATATAGTTATCATTGTTACTATGATATATCTCAACATACCATGGCACTGTCACAGTACTTCTGTAAAAGGTCTTTAGTGTTTGCCAGTTAGTTTACCTGTTTGTGTACGTGATTAGCTTGCGGCAGGCTTTTCTTGTAGAATGTGTTTGTGATGGAGTTCGTCCGATAGGTCGTCAGTGATGGACGTAGAATCACCGCTGAGTGACATGCTACATGAGAACAGATCAGCCCGTGATGATTAGGTTAATTAGTATTCAAAGTTGTTACAGAACGCAGAATGCTGTTTACAGTCACACACATCCAGATTTACCTGTTATCATATATGTCAGTGGTGTTTCCTGTGAAAATAAGTATGAATATTTGAAAAGATGGTCTAAGCCTCAAATTGGCTTTGATGCATTTTGCATATCAAGTATGTAAAGTATTAATGAAATAATGCAAAATACAGTTTCATGGCAATTATGGCTATTCAGTTTAACGTTAATTTTGAACTCTGAGTGCACCATCTCATTCATAAAGGTATGATTACTTGAGTTTGAATTACCATTGGTGATGTTCAGTTTGTGAGTGGAGTTCACTGTGATCTGTGTTTCATCCTTTGATGCTCTGTTTTGAACATGAACAACACACACAGATGTGAGATCAATCGGCCGTGACAGAAATCAGTCCAAACATTCACATAAACTCTGTCGCTCACTTGCTGGTTTGACTGAAGTTGGTTTTCACTGGAGCTGATTTGGGCGTTTGACTGGCGCTGTTGAACATCACATTGCTGAATGTGATTGGCTGATCACTGGAGCGCATGAACATGTGATTGACAGATAAAGAGGTGGGGTAATGTCCTGGACGAATCGGTTTGGCTGAGAGCAAAATAAATCACATCCATAGTGTTATAATATTTTAACACTGTAAGATGTAGAGTCATTTTATATCACAGTAACAGTATATTTCACAATGCTATTTGTTTACATATTAACCCTTTTCGATCATTTTGGCTGTTAATGACAATGGCATATATTTTGCCAAAGGTATGTATTTTTGGGGGAATTTTGATATTTCAACCTCAGTTCCTATAACACATCTATAATACACTGTGTACACAAAATAGTTACACTCAGGACCTTCAGGACAAAAATGTCCCCATTGAAACCCATTAAAACAATATTTGCAATATTTGATCCCAGTGCCATTAAAGCATAAAATCATGAATTCTATGATATTATGCTTTCATTCCGGAGCCCTGGCTTTAAAATGTACATTTGTAATATTTTCCACCAGATGGTGCTATTTTTCTCATGTTTAGCCTATGGAGCAAATACATGCTTTTCCCCTATTTTCTGTTTGCTGTATTATAGAGCACTGCAGGCCAACTGAATAAATGATGCAGATAAAATTGTGTGTGTGTGTTGGTATGGATGTCAGAGACTGTGTGTGTGTGTGTGTGTGTGTGTGTGTGTGTGTGTGTGTGTGTGTGTGTGTGTGTGTGTGTGTGTGTGTAAAAAACAACAGTGGCATTATGTAAACAAACTGGCATTTAAAGGGTTAAAATCCTAAATATGAATGCATATTTGGTAGTTATGATCAGGACTGATGTTGGTTAAAAAAATCTTTAAAGTCAGTGAAAGTGGAAAATAATATTAATATATAATATTATTATGGCAGTTTTTGACGCTGACATTTTTGTCCTCTAAGGACCTTTAAGTTACTTTTTTTATAGAAGCATAAGGGTTAAGTTACCATTTAGTAATGCCTTTTTTATTTTTGTAGGCCTGTTAATCGTTTCTTGAAAGTGAAGAAGTTTATGACACATATGAGTCAAACAGATCATGTAACAGAGTGCCTTTCATGTCATTTGTTTAATTACCCAGAAAAGATTACTGGCAGGCCACCAACCCAAAAATTGCTAACCAGAGCATCTGGGGGTTTCAACTGACCAATGAGAGCCGCATGAGGTCGTCTGAATGGGTTTTTGGCCCTCATGACGTCTTTGATGCGCTCCACTTCCTGCTGGTATCGCCGACGGTCGTTCATGGCTCCTTCTTTAGCATCTCTCAGTGCGTCCTCCAACGCCCGAACACGCTCAGCCGTAGAACGGAGACGTTTCTCCAGCTTCGGAAGTTCACAGCGCAAATCTGCATTATCACGAACCAACTAAACAAAAGAGAAAAAAAACTGTTTATTTAATGTCTGCAGGATAAAATCTGCACAATTATGTCTCAATATTGTTTAGCCTTTGGATGATATTTAATATATATGTATATTGTATATTATGTATATACAATATTTATGTACAGTATTTGATCTGAAATGGCTCAAAAAAGAGGAAATAGCCAATGTTTATTGTAAGAACTAAAACAAAGTAAAAATCTAGTTAAAAAGTTTCATTAAACGAACATGTTAAAGCATGTTTTATTTGAATGGCACCAATATCACAAAGCATAATGAGAAACAGCAATATTTTTTAAAAAAATTTTTATTCTCCCAATTTGGAATGCCCAATTCCCACTACTTAGTAGGTCCTCGTGGTGGTGCGGTTACTCACTTCAATCCAGGTGGCGGAGGACAAGTCTCAGTTGCCTCCGCTTCTGAGACAGTCAATCCGTGCATCTTATCACGTGACTCGTTGTGCATGACACCGCGGAGACTCACAGCATGTGGAGGCTCATGCTACTCTCCACGATCCACGCACAACTTACCACACGCCCCAATGAGAGCGAGAACCACTAATCGCGACCACAAGGAGGTTACCCCATGTGACTCTACCCTCCCTAGCAACCGGGCCAATTTGGTTGCTTAGGAGACCTGGTAGGAGTCACTCAGCACACCCTGGATTCTAACTTGCGACTCCAGGTGTGGTAGACAGCGTCAATAGTCGCTGAGCTACACAGACCCCCCGAGAAAAAATCTTGATGAATCAAACTTGCCAACTTTTACGCAGCTTACTGAAGTAGAAACGCCTTTAAAACATCTTTGTCTTAATGCTCTCTTAACACGATCTTCAGGAAACTTAATGCCCAATTTAAAAGCATATTATCAAGATATTTACGTTGTTGCTTAATTTTATATTTAGCCCTATTTGCCATTCAAACAAATCCATGTTAACTCACCTGTTTGTGAACTTTCGTAAGCTGTTCCAGGTTGTTTTCAAGAAAGGAAATCTTCTGTTTCTGAGTTGAACTCCCCCCACTGTCATCAGGCTCCAACTCAGAACTCTAAAACACAGAGAGAGTTGAAGAACAGAAATCATTGTTTTAGCACAGTTTGTTCTGTGTTCGGATGAACTCACCCATTTAACTCGTGTTGTGAGGTCTTGAACGAACAGCTTCCTCAAGTTGTGGAGGGTCTGGAGCTCTCGTGCCTTTTCAGCAGAGAAGAATAAAGGAGACAGGTGCTTAAGTGTGCCATTAGAGTCACTATATCATAATTTGATGATTTCTTATTGAACCTTTATTATCTGGTAGATACTCACGACTGTTTCTTCCAGTCCCTTCATGTCCTGTTTGGCCTGTTCATGACGTTCATTGAGATATCTGTAGACACAACCAACAATCCGTCAGAATCAGGAGTAATTAGTGTCTTGGACAATAAACTTGACTACTGTATAACTCAGGAGAGTCAGTAAATTATAAGGATTTATAGTAGGCTTTTTATGCATATTTATAAATGTTTTGTATGGTATACATAGTCTTCGGTAGCATGGTTTAAAGTATATCTGGTATACGTTAAGTATAGTGGCAGTGCAATGTAATGGAAATGTTTTGTTTATTGCAGCACACTAGTACAGTAAAATACAGTGTATGGTATGGTGTACTACGCTAAATATCATGCTACAGTATAGTACAGCACGGCGTAGTATAGTATGGTGTAGTATAGCAATGCATTGTACTACCAAGGAAAGGCAAGGCAAGTTTATTTATATAGCACATTTCATGCACAATGGCAATTCAAAGTGCCTTACATATAAATGATAAAGATAATACAAGATACAATACATTTTAAAACCAATTAAGAAAGAGAAATTATATTAAAAAGTATCAAATTAATTTAAAAAATAAGTAAAAATTATTAAAATGAATAAAAAAGAAAAAGAATACAGAAATAAAATGATGCAGTGCAATCAGAAAGTGCAGCACAGTGCTCAGTGAATAAATGCACAGTTAAACAGATGTGTTTTCAGTCTGGATTTGAATGTGGCTACTGTTGGGGCACATCTAACCTCTTCTGGAAGCTGGTGCCAGCTGCGGGTGGCATAATAGCTAAACACTGTCTCGCCTTGTTTTGAGTGAACCCTCTGTATGTCTAACTGACTTGATCCTAATGATCTGAGAGGTCCGTTAGGTTTATATTCAACCAGCATATCTGAAATGTATTTAGGTCCTAGGCTATTGAGTGATTTATAAATGAGTATTAGTACTTTAAAATCAATTCTAAATGTAACTGGAAGACAGTGTATAGACCTGAGGACTGGAGTAATATGCTCAGATTTTTTGGTTTGGGTGAAAATCCTGGCAGCGGCATTCTGAGTGAGCTGCAGGTGTGTAATGGTCTTTTTGGTCTTTCTTTTTAGGGCCGGTGAGGAGTCCATTGCAGTAGTCCACCCTACTGGTGATGAATGCATGAACAAGTTTCTGTAAGTCTTGACTGGATACAAAACATCTAATTCTGGCTATATTTTTTTAGATGATAGTAGGCTGATTTAGTTATTGCTTTGATGTGACTACTAAAACTAAGGTCTGATTCCAAAATGACACCAAGATTTCTTGATTTTTTGTCTTGGAGTCAAGGTATGTATTCACCTTGGGAATTTCGCCTTTGTTGCCAAATACAGTGACCTATGTCTTGTCGTTGTTTAACTGAAGGAGGTTTTGGCACATCCAACTGTTAATTTCCTCAATGCACTGGCACAGAGAGTCTATGGGGCTGTAGTCATTTGGCAATGGAGCTAGATAGATCTGGGTGTCATCTGCATAGCTATGGTATGCAATTTGGTTCTTTATCATAATTTGGCCTAGTGGGAGCATATACAGGTTGAACAGGAGCGGTGCAAGAATTGAGCCTTGTGGGACTCCACACGTCATGGATGTCCACTCAGATTCATAGTTGCCTATGTTCACATAGAAACCCCTCCCTTCCAGATAAGATCTGAACCAGCTGAGGACCGTCCCAGAGAGCCCTACCCAGTATTCCAATCAGTCTAGGAGAATGTTGTGGTCAACAGTGGCAAAAGCAGCACTGAGATCTAATGATACCCACACTGATATTTTGCCTGAATCAGTATTTAGCCGAATATCATTAAGGATCTTTATGAGTGCCATCTCAGTGCTATGATGTGGTAGGAAACCAGACTGGAACTTGTCCAAGTAGCCATTCGAGATTAAGAATTTGTTCAGCTGATTGAAAACAAGCTTTTCAGTGATTTTGCCTATGAACGGAAGATTTGAAATTGGTCTGTAGTTGTTCAATATTTATTTATCTAGATTGCTCTTTTTAAGAAGGGGCTTGACAACTGCAGTTTTCAGGAACTTCGGAAACGTGTCTGAAAGGAGTGATCCATTTACTATTTCTAACAGATCTTTTTCCAGACAGTTAAACTAAGTAGTATGGCATTGTGTGGTATAGTGCTCTCTGGTAAGGTACAATATAGAATAGTATACTATACTGTGGTTCTGTACTGTACCGTACAGTATAGTATAGTATAGCATAGTATAGTATAGCATAGTATAGTATAGTATAGTATAGTATAGTATACAGTAGTATAGTATAGTAAACAGTACTATAGTATAGTATACAGTAGTATAGTATACAGTAGTATAGTATAGTATACTATACAGTAGTATAGTATAGTATACAGTAGTATAGTATAGTATAGTATAGTATACATTAGTATAGAATAGTATACAGTACTATAGTATACAATAGTATATAGTATACTATACAGTAGTATAGTATAGCATAGTAAACAGTACTATAGTATAGTATACAGTAGTATAGTATACAGTAGTAAAGTATAGTATAGTATACAGTAGTATAGTATAGTAAACAATATTATAGTATAGTATACAGTAGTATAGTATACAGTAGTATAGTATACTATACAGTAGTATAGTATAGTATAGTATAGTAAACAGTACTATATTATAGTATACAGTAGTATAGTGTAGTATACAGTAGTATAGTATAGTAAACAGTACTATAGTATAGTATACAGTAGCATAGTATAGTATAGTATAGTATAGTATAGTATAGTAATGCAGTGTATGGCAGTGTGTAGTAGTCAGTACTCATGTAGTGCTGGTTTATCTCACCTGAGCTCCTCAAGTTGTACAGTTTTCTCATGTTCTAGATCCTTCAGAGCTGTAAACTCAACACTCATCTGCTCCAGCTCTAAACTCAACCGCTGATTCTCACTAAACACAAACACACAACACAGTTGTTACATATCAAATGGCAGTCAGACAATAGATGTCAATTATACCGACAGAGAGTTCAGTAGAGATGAGTAGAATTAAGCAGAGTTGCATCTGACTCCGTGAGCTCATCGATGATCTTCTGTTTGTGGTTGATGCTGTCACGCAGATGTCCAAGCTGCTTGTGTTGTGGTTCACGATGAGCGTCGGATTTCTGCTCTGGAGGTTTGTGAGACTGAGCAATACAACAGTGCAGTTAGCACAAAGAACTGAAATCCTCACCATAAACTTTAGTACAGTGGAATCTGCAATCCTTAAATATTGCTAACATTTACAGCCAATAGTTTGGTCACATTAGTGACAATAAGTGACAATGTTAGTGTCGATGGGAACCAAAAACATTTACCTTCACACTTCCAGACTCATCAGAGTCCTGTTGATTATCTGGACCGCTCTCTGCAAACAAAGATATCTCGTTGAATAATGACATCATTTTCATGAAACATTTTACCCCCAAAATTCAGCACAACAAATGAAACCATGATGTACACTTAACAAGTGCACTTTACAAAAGGGGTTGACCAATAGTGGATTTTGCAGATACCGATAACTATTATGGTGGAAAATGCCGATAACCGATTAATCGGCAGATAGTTTTTTCTTTTTGAATCTGCTTATAGAATGATAAAAACTATTCTTAATCTTTCCTTACTATTAAGGGCAAACACATTGAGGCTACAAGAGCCCATAATGAATAAAATCCCAAAAGCAGTTTATTGTGCTAACAAACCCCCCAATAATAACCATATAACACAGGACTTTTAATTATAAACAAGCCCGAAATGCAGAAGGGACTCTTATTTTGAAATGACAGAGACTTGGCTCCGATACAATCCTCTATATGTAAACAAGTACCAAATGAAGCTTTTTATAGCCTATGTATTGCCCAGATGATTTTTGTATTATTATATTACACTAGATGAGGTTTATTGATGAGGAATAAATACAAAAGAAAACTATCAGTAACTATCGGCATTTTTGCCGATAACCGATAGTTCCAAAAAGCAACTATCGGCACCGATTATCTGTTAAAACCTACTACCGTCTACCTCTACTTTATAATGTAAGTTTGTTTTCTTTATGCAAAATATCATTTATTTTTTCTTTTGATTTTGGGGTGAAAACTGTCCCATATTCAGCCTGATATTCTGTGAAGTATTTTGGAGTATCATGTAAATACCATGGTACATGAATATGGTAATAATTCAGCATCACAGTGTATTACTATCTGATACATCAACATACCATGGTACCACCACAGTACTTTTTTGCAAGGGACATTTCCAGTAATGAATTAAACACCTGCAGTCTGTAGTTTGGCAAGTTCTTCACTCAGACTGTCGTAATTCTCCTCCAACTGTCTCTTCTTTAGTTCCATGTTCTGCATGTACTCCGTCAGAGAGCGGATCTTTGCCTCATGCTGCAGAACACACACACACACATTAGTGTCTGAATTGTGTTTGCGTGTGTGTATATGTGTGTGTGTGTGTGTGTGTAACCTGTAATATGAGCAGTTGACAGCTCGACAGTTCTCGTCCCGTCTCCTCCATCTTGCGTTGAGAGTCTGACTGTAAACTCTCCAGATATCTGCAGCGTTTCACCACTGACTTCAGCTCAGACTTCACCTTACTCACATACACACACACCACTGCGTACTCCTCTTCTAACACACCCGACAGATCACACAGCTGGGAGACAGAGAGAGAGAGATTTACTCTAGCAATAGTATTTCTATATATACATGATGTTACATATACACGTTTTGTCTGATTATTTGCATTGAGAATATTCTGCTAGTCACATCTGAGATATGGTTTCACTTTAAAGATAAAGTATCTGAGATGTATGCGGTAAACACAAAGTTCAGTAAAACACTGAGGTTACTGTCGGTCATGATGCTATCTGTGTGTCTTCATATATGTGTGTTGTGTGAAGTGAACGCCCCCCTCCTCACTCAAACATTATCACTGTTGCACTTGTGTAACGTTTGTTTTACTGACCGCGGGGATATATCACAGGTAACTTCAGGTCAACACATTTGAGCAGACAAATTTTTCTGCATTTTTTGCATGTTAAAAAGACATTCCTTAGTATGTTTATTAGTATGTTTTCCTCGTGAAGGCCGTCGCTTGCTCCTCACAATGTCACTGATTTCAGCTTTTACTTATTTTAGGCACACACACTCACCAGTCTGATTTCACCGTTTCCCAGTATGAAGCTGAAGTCATTTAGATCCTTCATGAGGGTGTTTAACACCTCAGTGATGCGTTTCCTCTGCTGGCTGCTCACTTCCTGAAGCCGGGAAAACTCTGCCTCCAAACACATCAGATCCGACTGAGAGGAGATATACAGCCAACATGAGCAGTGATTTGGTATTCACACTAACACATTTGAAGAAAAATGGAAAAATATCTCAGCTCAGTAGGTCCTTAAAATGCAAGTGGATGCTGATCAGACTTTTGAAGCTCCAAAAATCACACACACTCAGCATAAACGTCATCCATGCGACTCCAGTGGTTAAATTAATGTCTTCTAAAGCGACATGATCACTTTTGGTGCAAAAAGATCAATATTTAAGTAATTTTTAATCATAAAGCATCACTTCCAGTCAGCAGCAAAATTGTCTAACTTTCCACAGATGTGGTTAGTAAGTGATTTTATGACAGTAAAATCATGTTAACACACATATTGTTTATGTATTGTGTCTATACTTTTGAAACAGTGAGTATTTTAATGTTTACAGATTATTGACCCCATTGACTTCCATTGTAAGTGTCTCACTGTAACAGATTTTTGCTTCTTTTAAAGAAACGACGGGACAAGACAAAACATGACGTATTTTTCATATGATCTACATTATGCCACAAATGCTGTTGATTGAGCTTAACTTGTTTTAAATCTGGAATTTTACTTTAAAAACTAAAGATAGTACAGTAATGAAAAATGTCTCAACATATAACCAGGCTTTAATGTTACCAGAGCATGTTTTGGTAAAATGCAGAAAATCGTTGCCACAGCAGTGCTTCCTTCACAACAAAAATGTATTTTCTAAATCAGTATATTTTGTAAAAAAAAATATATGTAAAAACAATGTCATTCACTTGAGAGGCAAACCTACATAGTAAATAAATAAAATTACAGTTAAAATAGTTTTCAGAGAATATATTTTGAATTGTTTATTTATTCCCTCACTGGCAAATATTTTTTTCTTGTTTAATATATATATATACGTATATATATATATATATATATATATATATATATACAGTATATAAAAATATTTGGAAGTGAAAAAAAAAATAAAATAAAAAAAAAAAAATATATATATATATATATATATATATATATATATATATATATATATATATATATATATATATATTTTATTTTTTTATTTTTTATTTTTTTTCCACTGGCAAATATTTTTTTCTTGTTTAATATATATATATATATATATATATATATATATATATATATATATATATATATATATATATAGTATATATATAGTATATATAAATATTTGGCAGTGAAAAAATAAATAAATATATATATATATATATATATATATATATATATATATATATATATATATATATATATATATATATATATATACATATATATATATATATATTTACTTATTTATTTATTTATTTTTATTTTTATTTTTTGACTGGCAAATATTTTTTTCTTGTTTAATATATATATATATATATATATATATATATATATATATATATATATATATATATAATTTATTTATTTATTTTTATTTATTTTCTTTCACTGGCAAATATTTTTTTCTTGTTTAATATATATATATATATATATATATATATATATATATATATACATACAGTATATATAAATATTTGGCAGTGAAAAAAATATATATATATATATTATTTTTTTTTATATATATATATATATTAAACAAGAACAAAATTTGTATTATTATTATTTATTTATTTATTTATTTATTTATTATGTATTTAAATTTCTACAGTATTCATTTTTTAACAGATTGAGACTTTAAAAAATTTTGGGGGGGGCTGATGTTTCGATATTTTTACTGGAAAACAAGACAAAAACACAAATTAATTACATGATTTTTGCTGTGATTGTAAGACTGGGCTGATTTGTGAAAGTAACGAGAGTGGCGTACGGTTTTGTGAGACAGTTCCTCAGCGAGCTGTCTGTTGTGGATGGTCTTGTCTTGGACTTCTTGGCTCTTCTGGTCGTAGTTCAGAGCGAGTTCCTCAAGAGCCTGTAGAACTTCTTTCACCTCGGCCTTTGCACTGTCACTCTCCGACTGCAGACGGCTCAACTCGCATTGCATACGCTCACCGTCACCACGCGATGATGCTTGCAGCTAAACAACACACACAATGAAGTATCGGATGTCTTTAATTGTTTCTCCTAGACAGCAGTGAGATTAAATTGAGACTTTTGCTGAAGTCTCCTGCTTCTCAGATGTTTCTGAGAGAAAGACTCAGTAGAGTTTCACAAGAGATCTCAACAGTGTCTCAAACTGTGCTCAGACTTGCCAAGATACCAAAGTCTGAGAGATCTCAATATAAACTCAAACACTTCTCATCATATTCTTCCGAGAGCAAATGATTTGAGCGATACTATCCACATTCATTTTATAGCTCGATACTCTTATTGTATGTCAACAATGGACACATTTGTGTCTATTAGTAATTCTTATAAGGAACTGTTGGAAAAACATCTGAAACAAAGTTGATACTGCACTAAAGTCTCCTGAGCTATGAATGAGCTACACTGTATGTTACTTTACTCATGGAGTATTTATTCCTACTTAGCATTTAGCATGCTAATGTATGCTATTGTTAGCTTAAAGTTAGCTAACTAGCATAAGCTGCAACATAAATTGGGTCATTTAAAAATAACTTTATTCCATTGTGTTGAAATTTTGTGACAGAATTAATAAGCTAAACCAAGAGAAAAAAAAAATATGTTGATGTCACCTAACTGATTCATGTGGAACCGAAGTACGTGATTAAATCATGTAAATTCAAAGCATTTTTTCATCTTTACGTCTCAGTTTAATCCTTGTGCGACCTTCGGGATATTTTTGTCTTTTTTATTTTAGTTTTTTCGATCATTTTTGGCTGTGTTAATGCCAAAGGCATACATTTTGCCAAAGATATGTATTCAACCTCAGTTTCTATAATACATCCATAATACAATGTGTGCACAAAATAGTTACACTCAGGACCTTCAGGACAAAAATGTCCCCATTAAAACTGCAATATTTGATCCCAGTGCCATTAAAAGCATAAAATCATGAATTCTATGATATTATACTTTCATTCCGGAGCCCTGGCTTCAAAATTTACATTTGTAATATTTTCCACCAGATGGCGCCATTTTTCTCATGTTTAGCCTATGGAGCAAATACATGCTTTTCCCCTATTTTCTGTTATAAATGATGCAGCTAAAATTGTGTGTGTGTGTTGGTATGGGTGTCAGAGTGTGTTTTGTATGTGTGTATTGAGAAATTTGTGTTGCATTATGTAAACAAACTGGCATTTAAAGGGTTAAAATCATGTAAATGAATGAATATTTGGTAGTTATGATCAGGACTGATGTTGGTTAAAATATTAACTCATTGAAAGTGTGCAAAGGATACAAATGTTCCATATATATTGACTGAATTAATAGATTTTGATTTTTAAAATCTCTGTCTTGACTCATTATTTGATTAGACTACCAAAGGACATTTTTACACAAAATTGGATTAGAAATGCCAAATAACTGCATTTGTTTCTGAGATGATTACTGGACTCAATCTGAATTAAACATGCAACGTGATGAGGTCAAGTAACATACTACTGTTTTTAATGTTTACCACTGCATACTGCATACAGTTTCACAAACATTTTTTTATGTAGTATGCAATAAGCAGTACACTAGTTTTCATTCTGACGTGTGTAAACAGAGTATTTTACCTCTTCTTGGTCCAGCATTTGCTTCTTCAGTCTTTCAACTAACTGACACTGTAGATTAATCTCATCATCCTGTCAAACAGAGAGAATATCAGTACATAAAGTCAACTTTTCCATCAGTTTACAACACACTGTATATTCTCAATGTTCTGCATGTGTATCCAAATTGTTCTTGAACACGGAAGTGTTCCATGATTCATAACGGAAGCCTGCTTTCGTTTTCCGGTCTCACTAGCACCAGCGTACCGAGTGGGTTGATGACATGAAGCGATGGCTTAGTTACGTTGATATCATTAATTACTTTGAGTTGTTATGACAATCAACAACTGAACAAGTTGAGCCTGAACACATTTTTACTCCAACTAACACTTAAAGGAATATTCTGGGTTCAATACAAGTTAAGCTCAATCGACAGCATTTGTGGCAAAATGTTGATTACCACAAAAATTCATTTCGACTCA